>NW_017306448.1:2150611-2181921 GCF_000935625.1 Nanorana parkeri | reverse complement strand
GGGGGTTCCCCCCTTGTGCCTGGGGGGTCCACAGTTCATAAGACTGGTCCTATGAGATCGACCAAAAATAGATTCTTGAAGTGAGAACAGCCAGGAAAATGTATGGCCTTGCAAGAGTAGTCACAGTCATTGCAGTGAACCCAGTGGCTTCTGCTCCTCTGTGTATGGTACCTGAGCGATTGATTCCTCACAATGTCCAGATGACAGCTTCTCTCAGCTCCTCTGTGACACCCTCCAGTAAGAAGATCCTTCTTCAGCTCAGCCATCATAAAATATAAGCTCCAGCCTTATGTTAGGCTTTAGAGCCCCAAGCACATGGCACAGCAGGCCCATCATTTTATAGAAAACTATTTTCCTTTTTTCCATCGTTACAATACTTTAGGAAAAGAGAGTTTGGTGAATTGTAACTGTCTGCAATGTTTACTGCAGCAAGTCATACAAACTTGTGTAGATTATAAAGACTTTAGTATATTAAATTCCTGAGCTTGTTCAGTTGAATGAAAACAGCAACATAATAGAACCTTTCAACTGAAAGGAAAGAAATAACATATTTCGATCAAATTAAATCCTTTTCTGGTCCACCATATGTTTGGTTGTTCTTGTTGTTCTTTGATCAGTCACCCCTAGTACACAGCAAAGGCTCTCAGCATTACTGCATGGATGTCTGCTATGAATTGGAAACATGTAGATTGCCATTATGGAGGATAAAACATAGACGCACGGTTTTATTAAGTGTAGGACACAATGAGATCAGATTTGTTCATTATCTGTTCTCCTATCAGCAGCTGATAGAAAGAAACTGTTACTTCTAAATTGCATATCAACTGTGTTATTTTATACTAGTCTAGGGAACTTCTTAAGACAGTGGTGTTGAATGTTCACGGAGCTTGGTAAATAGGGCAAAGCTGTGGTCATGGTTGATTGAGGTGACCATGATTTCCTTTTGTGTACAATTTGGTATGCAAGGTGTGCTCAGCTTAAAGGAGACCTATGAGGTTAGTGATTTTCACTCACCTCATAGTTCTAGCCGACCTGTGACAATGAGACTGTCACAGGTCGGCTCAGTAGATCGAGAGGTGAGCGAACACATACCGGCGTTCGCTCACCTCTTGATCCTGTCACGGCTCTCTGCCGTGACAGGGAAGGGGCTGGATTCCCCCTTCCCTGCTCCGATCCGCCAGCGCTGACTGGCGGAATGGACGGGGAGGGGGTGGGTACAGCTGGCTCTGCCTCTAGATAGGCAAAGCTAGCTGTCAGTCACGCAGCTGGGCGGATCCCGGCATAATTGTCAGGATCCGCTTCAGCTGCGGCGTCTCAGTATACCGCGAGCAGCAGCTCGCGGTATACTGCGGCGTCTCAGGATACCCCGAGCTACAGCTCGGGGTATACTGAGCCTAGGGTGACGGTAGGACGCTAGTTTGTGTCCTCCCATTACCCTAAGGAGAACTATGGGGAAAAGCCTTAACCCCATAGTTCTCCTTTAATGTTATTTACTAAGTTCAGTGGACATTCACTTTCCTAAGTGAACTTTGACTTCTTTAATTGGACATGCTATACTATTTTAATAAATGAACCTTACTATGTTCTTGGCCAAAACTATCATCCTTTAACTTTTATCATTGGACCACACTTTACGGGGTCATAAAACATACTGAAAAAAAGTGTATCCCAGTTTACAAAGTAATTCTTTAAAGCAGTTCTTTAGGAAACGCAGAATGTGATTTTCATATTTCCGTTTTGGGTGCATGCAGATTTGTTAAAGTGAACCTTTCCCTTTTCACATGCTACAAGGTCACTTAACTCTCCTCTTTAAGCTATGTAGGCTTCAAACCAACTTGCCGGAGCTTACAAAGGTATATTGACTTCTTCTTTGCTCCCATGTGACTGCACTGGGCCAATCACGAGATACCAGTGCTTTTACATGGGAGATGGTGGGTGAGTCACATGCTCACCCATAAACCAAAGTTCTGTGTAGTTCTCTTCACTCACAGCAGCTGAACGGATCAACAGGAGCGCAAATAAAGATCACTTTACATCAATAGTTTGCCAAGTCTTCTCACAACAGCAATTACAAAGCTAAAGCTGGCCATACATCTTGACTGATGGATTCGCCAATTTTTTGTCCCTCTGTTAAAACCCCAATAAACACACGGACTGCACGACATGGATTTTAATGGCCACAGCAGCCCTTTCATTAAACCAAACAACTTTAACAATAATCAAAAGTAATAAACCAAATAATATACACAAATAATACTGTAAACAATGGTTGACCAGAGAAGGGGTCTTTGGGTGCCCAACAGCCCAAAAAGGCCTCTCATAACACTCCACCCATGTCCCCAGCCGCACCACAACCAGCTTGAGGACACTTACTCCTTCCGGGTTCCCAAGGGGCCAGGCCCTGCCCTTTACAAATCCGGATACCAACAGGGGGATGCACCCATACCAGCTGAGGGCCCACCATTTTTGTAATCAACTCCGATTTTGTAGACCCCCCCAAAGACCCCCTAACCCGCCACACGAGCACGAGTGACACCTCACTCAAGCGAGTCACCCCACACCTGCACCGCTCGCTGGATCCCATCCTGGAGACCAGAAACCAAAAATCAGTGCCAAACGTCAATCTGGGAAAAATAGTGAAATTCCGGCAAGACCCAGCTCCACGTCATGCCCCTAACTCCCAACCACCGCATTGTGGCAACGTCCCGAGGGACCTCAAGCTGCCTGCCCTCTGGCCTAGCGTCAGCCCTAATCCCCCCAAAAGACATAGGAATCTCCTAATATCCACACCAGGCCTTGCCTGAACTCTGTAAGAAAACCAGAAAACAATTAACCACACAAGCCAAAAAACAGCAAAACAACATCAGTGAGTCACAACAGACGAAGAGAGGAAAACCACACCACCCGCAACCCACTACAAAAGATGAGGGCGAACATAAACCCGGAACCTATCCGACTCCCACCAGCCAATCCTCCGAATGACCTCCGGAGGCAGACCCCACCTGGCAGCCTCGGTTGCTGCCCCTACCCGAAATGAATGAGTATTAAACTGCCGAGAATCTTGGCCCACCCCCGCCAAACAACACCAGAACACCGCCAAAAACTGAGGCTTCAAACCAACTTGCCGGAGCTTACAAAGGTATATTGACTTCTTCTTTACTCCCATGTGACTGCACTGGGCCAATCACGAGGCACCAGTGCTTTTACATGGGAGAGGGTGGGTGAGTCACATGCTCACCCAAAAAAACACAGAGCGGAAGCATCCGCGTGCCACAAAAAGGGGCCAGCCGCCTGTCCCCTCAGCTTCATAAAACCCCTAACACAAGATACAGGGCAAACCGCCTCCGGTTCCACCCTGCCCAAAACAACCACCGCCCCCCGAGCCAACTGATCGGTCTTGGAATGCCGGATCCGCACAGGGCCGGTGTTACCGTAAGGCAGGTCAGGCGGCCGCAAACACAGATGTAATGGATGGTGTTGGCATCGGGCTCCGGGCTTCTGCTGCAATGATCTCAGTTCAGCTTCGCCCCGCCCCGCCCCCTGTACTCGTTTTGGAGCTGCTCTGCCAACACTGTTGTTGTTACATGCTGCCTTCTCTGGAGCCTCAGACTACCTCCTCGGGGCCACTCTCTGAGTCCCTGCACTGTGGGAGGAGCCATTCTCTCTTCACTGCCTCCTGGTCCCGATCTGCAGGTACTAGTGTGTGTCTGTCTGTGTGTGTCACTGTGTTCATGTATGTATGTGTGTCACTGTGTTCATGTATGTATGTGTCACCGTGTTCATGTATTTGTGTGTATGTGTCACTGTGTTCATGTATGTGTGTGTGTGTGTCACTGTGTTCATGTATGTGTCACTGTGTTCATGTATGTATGTATGTATGTGTGTGTGTGTGTCACTGTGTCCATGTATGTGCGTGTGTGTGTCACTGTGTTCATGTATGTATGTGCGTGTGTGTCACTGTGTTTATGCATGTGTCACTGTTTTTATGTATGTATGTATGTATGTATGTATGTATGTGTGTCACTGTGTTCATGTATGCATGTGTGTCACTGTGTTTATGTATGTATGTATGTACGTATGTATGTGTGTCACTGTGTTCATGTATGTATGTGTGTGTGTGTCACTGTGTTTATGCATGTGTCCAAATCCACCCTGTGTTCGCCAGTCAAACGAACAAAATGACGAGGGGACGTGATCCCCGCCGTAGCCGCACACAAATGCCGGGGTCGGGGTGCACGGAGAGCAACCGAAACGCGGATTCGATATCGGCTTTCGCCATCAGTGCCCCTTTGCCATAACCATGCACCCACGCCACCGCCGTGTCAAACGATGTATAGGACACCAAGCATAAATCTGGACTAATGGCACTGTTAACCGACGCCCCCTTCGGGTACGACAAGTGGTGAATAAGCCAAAATGTGCCGCCCCAATAGGGGCATAGAATATGAGATGCATAGCCTCAGTTAATATTAGCATTGTTATATAGGTTAGAATTTATATAGTGTGATTTGCCTAACTATTTTCTCATAGCTAAATCCATGTGTTATCCTATGCTGCCATCTAGTGGCCTTTTGTTGTAACAAACATGCTTTCTGTAATTATTCCTCATGTGACGACGTATTTCCCCCTAGTGTACGCCCCTTCCTTCTTCCTGTGTGCAGTACTTCCTGTGTCATGGCCACAGTTAAAAGCCACATGTAACAAGGACACACATGTAATCTGCACAGTACGTAGGAAAGGCATCATTTTCTGACCGCACAATACTATAACCATTCAACTGCTGTTCCTATCATCTGCTGTAATCCTGATGTTAAGAATAAACACCTCTTTTGAATGAATCGCTATTGACGAGTTCAGCTATCTGACGAGGATTGTCCGCAGTGAGTATATCTGCTTATACAGGCCAGGCATAGAGGTCTCAGCAAGGGATATATTTCGCTATCACAACGATAGGAGTCAGAATACAAAATTTTTGAGGCTCCTTCTTGGGAACCACGCCTAAAGGGGACACAATCAGCTCGGGAATAGGCAGGGCCGCAAATGGCCCAGCCATGCTGCCCGGCTCGACCTCCTTGTCCAATTTGGCTGAGACCACCCAAGGATAAATAAACGCAGGGACAGGACAAGGAATACGAAAACCCAGAATAAAGCCTCCCCTCAAAAATTGCGCATCCTCCCTCCTAGAATACCTACTTAGATAAGGCGCCATCGCTAACTGTTTTATTAGTGTCCTCCCTTTTTGCAGCAGGGTCAGACGATTGTGACTTGCCACTCTTAAAACACCTGGATAATCCATGTGAGCCTCGGCAGCCAGAGCACTCATTCTTGAAACGACAGGAGGACCCAAAGCGGCAAGAGCCTGCGTGGAATTGCCAACAATAGCCCTTCCGCTGTCCAGCTGACTGTCCCAAGGCTCCCGAACCGCCGGCAGCCCCTGGAAAGGGCAGTCCCGGCATCCGGGGATGCACCATGAGCTGAATCCACAAACCGATATCTTTGTGATCCCACCGCACACCAGGACGAACAGCCTTCCGCTGGCGGAACTGCTCGTCATAACGCAAGCCACGCGGTGCCCCCATGTACCCTGTGCGCTTCCTCGATCGCATCCATATAGCAGAACAACGCCGAACAATTCTCCGACGCCCGCTCACTAATTACACCCGCCAAAATACCGAACGCCTGCAGCCAATTCGCAAACGTTCGCAAAATGAGATGCCAGCGACGCTTCTCCTCCTCCTCTTTTTTACTCTCATCCGCCTTGCCCTTCTCAATATTAAACTTCTGTAATGGCAACAAAGAAAACAGCTCCACATACTCCCCTTTCCAAATCTTCTCCCTAACCTCCGGCTTCAAATGCACCCCCAAAGGGCCTTCAAAGCCAACATACACCTGCCCCTTCGCCGAATCCGCCAAGCGAACCATTTCTAGATGGGGCAGCAGGGGAACACACATGCCGGCCACCGGCCGGTGCTGCTCCTGGTCCATGGTGGGCCCTCCCCCCGCCAGGCACATCAGCGATGGGGGAGGCCGCAAGAACATCTCCTGATAGAGCTGGGGGAACGAGCACCCCTCCCGCCGCCCGTTACAGGTCCCAAGCCCTGATGGTCCCCCCTCTCCGCCACCGCAACTCCGGAGGGGGAGGCCAGATCCACCATTCCCAGGGAGACAGGAGGAGCGGAGGAGGACACAGCCTCTCTCCCGCTCGTAGCAGCACGGTTCCCACGCCGGGCCGCCACTCGGTTCGGCACCTCAGCAGCAGAGGCGGCCGTACGATCAGGGTGAATGCAGGGTGGTGGAGAGGGCACAGAGGAGGCTAACCCGAACCCCCCCCTGGTCCCGGCGGCGGCGGGGATTCCTCCCAGCCCTCACACACAACCCGGTGGCAGTAGGCAGCGGGTGATGGGCTGAAGGGTCCCTGGCGGGGCTCCCATAGCGTCGCAGGACCCTGGGGGAGCTAGATGGACTCAGGCGCTCAGGAGGCCTAGACCTCCTTGCACGTTTTGGGACAGGGGGGCTGGACGGAACCTCCCTGGGACCCCCTAAAGCTTTGGCGAGCTGCTCCTGTAGCCACTGGGGACCCCTCTGCTCAGCAACTGCCCCGACCTGGGCCAATAAGGACTCCAGGTCACACATGGTAAATATTTGCTTCTTTCTCTAACAGGGGGAAGAACAGAACAACCTGCTTCCTTCGTCGATTTCCAGAAAGAGGACGTCCCTCAGCCCTCGCAGTTCCTTCCCAATGCGGCTCCTCACAGACACCTGACTCCCACGTCCAATCAGGTAAGAGCATCTATTCCCATTTTATTTTTTAACCCTTTCTCCCGGGACTATTCCTCCCCCCAGTCATGTAGCCTCTTCGCTTCGTCTCTCCGGGTCTGTCTATAGATTTTCTGCATATTTTCTATGGTTAGATGGAAAAAGTGCTACAGATTCCTCCATCTACGCTAAACTGTGTGGATGGAGGAATCTCCCACTGGGCCAAGCTTCAGTATCTGGCTAGTCGGCACCTGCTGACTGTCAAAATACCTGAACAATCTGATTGGATGCAGGCATTGTTGAAGTATTTTGAGATCTGTTGCACTTTTTCCATCTGATCATAGAAAATCTGCAGATAATCTATAGGTTGATGGCCAGCTTTAGTATGGGAGATACGGCAACATTGCCCATGGAGAATCAAGAAGTTCCATGAAGAAGCTAGTAGCAGGTGGACAGGAATAAAGAATGGCAAGATAATATCACCAGAGTCCCAAGAGAAGGGTTCATGAGCGATTTAGCCAGCTACACAACACTGAATGTGAATTTACACCATGTGCGTTGCATTTAGCGCACCTGTTCACTTGTACACTTGTACAATTGAATTCACCTGTACACTTGAATTGCCTTGACTTACCATGTGATGTTGCTGTTCATTTTTCTTTTCCTTTCTAACAGCAAAAGTCAAAGTACACTATTTTGTATTTGCATTGCAGGGTTTTGTTATGTGTTGCAGCTCGTTGTGCTGCGTTTGAACGCAGCATAGTTTACTATTACCCAGTGCACACCAACACAGCACAATGGTGTGAACTGGGGACATTGAAAACAATGTATTTTATGCTGTTATTGCTTTTGGCCTGCATTGAGCAAGGCTGCCCAATGCTCATGGTGAGAATCAACCCTCAAACATCAAGGGCTGTTCCTTTAAGAATCGGGACATTCATTTTTACAGCTGTACAGTATGAAAAAATTTACTTCAGCCAGAGACCATCTTGTGCTGTGGCATGTATAATGCATGCGATTATTTGGACAAAGAAAAACGTGTTCTCTGATCCACTTGCCAGTTCATATTTTGTTCTCCGGGTTTAATGTGGATGTGTTAAATGGCTCTGTGTGCAGGCAGTCAGCAGGAGACGAAACCCCTCAGTCTTCATTAAGAGACAGACTTGGCTGCCAAAGCACACATGAAGGTCTAACAAGCTGGAGCACGTTCCCTGCCAAGACTAAATTCACTAGCAATCCTTTATTTTATCTCTATCTAAAGCTACCTATATACAAATAACAGAAGTATCAAGAGATGGACAATTATAAGTACATTTTTCTCTTATATTAGAAACAGCATTTGTATGGACTACCTCACCAAAAAATAGATCAATCTATAGGGCTGGAAATTTTTATAATAAGATAATGAATTAATTGCAATCAATACACATGTGCATTTCCTGTGCATATCATATTTTCTGGCACCATTGCATGTGTATATTTTGAAGGTAAATTGCTTTTTGGCGCAGGAAATATTTACTGTTTATGAATCTATCCTTCTTATGAAAGACAATCACAAGTCTGTCTTATGCCCATGGGTAGCTGAAGATCTTTAATTGGCTAAAATCTAAACCAAACAGTATATTTAAAGACCACTGTCATTAAAAAATATTGTATTCTGAGAACTGTGTGTAATTAATACTTTTAATGAGAAGATTCAGTAGATAATATACTGTATATACCGATCAGCCATAACATTATGACCACCCGCCTAATGTTAAGTAGGTCCCCCTTTTACCCCCAAAACAGCCCTGACCCATCAACACATGGACTCCACTAGTCCTCTAAAGGTATGCTGTGGCATCTGGCACTAAGTTGCCAGTGTTTTTCCAGTACATTCCACAGCTGCTTGATTGATTTGAGCATTTGGAATTTGGAGGCCAAGTAAATACCTTGAACTCATGTTCCTCACACCATTCTTGAACCATAATTGCAGTGTGGCAGGGTGCATTACCTTGCTAAAAGAGGTCACTGCCATCAAGGAATACTGTGTCCGTGAAGCTGTGTACTTGGTAAGCAACAATGTTTAGATTGGTGGTATGTGTCAATGTAACATCCACATGCATGGCAGGACCCAAGGTTTCCTAACAAAACATTGCCCATAGCATCACACTGCACTGCAATTCACTTCACCTCTCAGTGGTCATAATGTTATGACTATAAGCGCTGCGCAAACTGTTGGCGCTATATAAATCCTGTATAATAATAATAATAATAATCAGTGTACATTCAGAGTTATATATGAGAAGGTATTCAAAAGAAATGCTATTGTTTTATATCTGCTGTTTATGTGAACTTATAATAAAATGCCTGATATACAGGATGTCATACATGCATCTCTCTAGTATATATATATAGTTTCAATTAATTGACACGACACCGGTATTGGATTTTAGTGGCCACAGCAGCCATTTTATTAAGTACAAAGTCATATAACAAAAAACCTTAACAAAATAGCTGACAACAGGAATTAAGGTGCTTGAAGGTCATTCCACAACAAACCAACCAGTATCTGCCTACAGAGCCCCAGCCACATGACGCCACCTCTGGGACTTTGCAGTATAGCAGCAGACACCAAGTCACTAATGACCTGACCCGTTAACACAGGAATGCCATACCTGAGATGGCTCCCCACTCTCAATTAAATGTCAACTGCATATGTTGCTCCTCGAGGACCCTAATACCCTGTCCAGCCGCAGTGACAATAGTAAAAGTAAATTTAAAAAAAAAAATCAGTAGTTAGAATGCAAGAGAATAACACAGGGGGAAAAAAAGGACAACAGAATAAGAGGGAGGGAAGGTGGGACGCTGCTGACTACGTCTGGATCTGGAACTTTCTTTCCTCAAGTATCTACCTACCACTCCTCCTCTGACCAATCAGGTTAGTGTCCCACCTTAACCTCCCTTATTTATGTGAACAAATTAACCCTCAGAGCCCCCTCTTTCCTCTACAAACCCAGTCACGCAGGCTTTCCACAGACACCTCCGTCTGCTGCTCCAGGCCTGTCTGAGTCCTTCCTGATGATTAGTGACTGAACCTGAACTGCATACTCAAAATGAGGCCGAACCAGTATTTTATAAAGGGGTAGAATTATGTAACAGTGGCCCCAGCTGGTGTAAAGATAGTTAGATGTTATGTCACCCATTAAGATATCTGGCTGTCTATGGCCACATACAGCAATACAACACAATTCACATATTCAGTAATAAGACCATTTTCAAGATGGCGAGTTTTAGGGTATCCCAGCTTTCCAATGCCAGTCCTGGGTCTCACACTATAGCTGTCATGGGCTTTTTACTTTTTGTGGCCTGCTTACATTAATCGTTTTGAAGACTGTTCTTCCTTACACAAAACATGAATTAAGTGTATCCCTTGATTGTATCTTCCACTATCCATTCCATTCCATATGAAAACTCTTGAGTACACGGATGACAGTTGAACTAAATATTATTGTGGTCACCAGGGCTCCTGCCATGAAGTGCAAGTTTGCACAGCATTGTTTTAGGACCATTCAAACTGTATACATTGGCATCCATTTTTTAAAGGAAGCCAACGGAAGAGAATCAAAAAATGTATGGGTGTAAATGAGACCAGTTCACGCTGCTGTGTTGGGTTGCAGTGGGCTGAAAAAAATGTAGAGCATGTTGTACTTTTTTTTTCAGCTCAACGCAATGTGACAAAAACACATGTATATGCAACACAAGTAAAAAAGATTGAAAGAAGTTTGTCCACTCAGGACATGTTAATTCAAATTCAGATTGGCAAAAAAACGTTGGGGGTTATTCACTAAAGAGCCGAAGGATCCAGCCGTAGCTTCGGCTGATCCTTCGGCTCTCTTTGGCCGCCAGAGCCCTTCGGTTCAGTCGAACCCGAAGGGCTGCTGTACGGGCTATTCACAAGGCGACCAAGCGGCTCAGCCAACCTGGAAGCATATGCTTCGGCTCGACTGAGCTGAAGTGACAGCCGAAGCAGGGAGAATGGCCTGCCGAAGGCCGGCTGTTCGCCCCACAAATGACAGCTGGGCAAAGCCAGCTGTGATCTCACGGCTCGCTCCGCCTAGTTATAATGACAGATCAGCGTCCCCAAATGACCTGGGGATGCTGATCTGTCATTAAACAATTACAACTGGGCAGAGCCAGCTGTGACGTCAGTTGTTATTTATTGGTTGGGACCTGCTAGACTATTTATTGGCTGGGACTCTAGCAGGTTCCAGCCAATAAGAAACAGTTGGGTGGAGCTAGCTGTCACCACTAACTCCGCCCAATTTTCTTTAAAATATTGTTTTTTTTAATTCTCCTATTTATTTTCATTTTTAACTTTCCAAGTATTTTATTAAATCATAATAGAATAAAACAAAAAATATAAAAATAGAATAAAACAATAAGATAGCACATGATGCACAAACAGTGTAGCACACAATTGCGTCTCAGAGTCTTCCACATTAGCATATTCAGGTAGTAAGAGGGGATCACTAGAAACCATAAAAGAAAAGAAATAGACACCGGCACTCCAATAGTAAATCGATTACGTCTATTTATTGACGTACATCAAAAGCAAAATAACACACTTAGTGCGGCGTTTCGGGGACACACAGGAACCCCTTCATCATGCAAAACAAGCATTTGAAACCATACACGCAATGCATAATAATTCTGTGAAGCAGAACATATCTATCCACCTACTCTTGCCAAATTATCCCCCATCAACAAAAACAAAATCAAAACAGTCTGAGAGGAATATCAGGCATAGGGATCCACTTGTGTCTGAAGCAAACATTTGGTATGGTCTCCTCCATATTTATATACATAGAAGACTTTCTGTCCAACATCAATGTACTAAACAGCTCACATGTGTGAGCCTAAAGAAGGAAGAAACAGACAAAAAGAAGACGCTTAAGAGTCCGAAAAGAGTAGATCCATCCCCAACCAAATAGCCCGATATCTACTTAAACATTAAACATAGAGCCCAGAAAAAAAAAACAGAAAAATTGTACAATGGAAGTTATCCGGTTTCCAGCATCCCTGTATATAACATCCAGGGGGTCCAGGTCAATTCAAAGCATTTTTCAGTATCTTGGAGGATGCTGTGAAGTTTCTGATGGACCATAATCCACAACATTTTTTGTTTGACCAAGTGGAATGGAATTGTTGGCAATTTCCAAGCCCTAGCTATGGTTATTTTGGCTGCCAACAAAAAGAAAGTAATTAATTTATCCAAAGCTTTAGAATGTCCTGCAATCGGGCGATTCAGCAACACATATTGGGGATCTCACGGAATCCTCACCCCAGTAACCCTAAATATTCCAAAAGGGTCTCAATCTAGGGCATTCCCACCATATGTGATACATCGTGCCCGGTTGAGCACATCCCCGGAAACAATGTGGAGAAACCACTGGGTATATTCTCACTAGTCTGGCAGGAATATACCACCTAGATAACACCTTGTAATTAGCTTCTATTGTGAAGTATTGAGTAAACCTGATGACACACGGGAACAACATTGATGCCAGACATCCAGTGGAATAACCGTTTCCAGGTCCTGTTCCCAAGCTAACATATAGGGTAATTTACTTTCAGATTCTACCAACAGGGAATAGAGCAGTGAGACGCCCCCCCTCTGGCCCCCAGCTCCAAGACACCAATGTCCGTAGGTTGTTTCAAAAAGAGACATCACGTTAGGTGTTTTCAAAGAACCTAAAAAGTGTAACAATTGTCTGTAGTGAAAGTATTCAGAAGATGGCATGTGCAAAACCTCCCGACAGTAGGTCAAAGTAAAGTGGTTTACGACCTTTAAAGAATTGTGCTATGCGGTGCAGGCCTTTGTCTTGCCACCAATGGAACGCTCCAGGAGAAACCCCGGGGGGGAAATTAGGATTATGGAAGACGGGAGTATGAGGCGACACCAACCCACCTCCCCTTCGGAATGAGTCCCATACCATCATAGAACAAGACAAGGTCGGGGCCAGAATCACTGGCCTCTGCCTCAGGGACTTTATTTTCATTTTTAAAATAACTTTTCAACCTCTTTTTTTTGTTGTCACTCTTTTCACTGATTTTCTATTCTGCTCGGTACCTCGGAGGCACTGAGCAAAATAGCCGAGCCGATTGCTTGGCTATTCACTCACTGCTGTTTGGCCCCTATGAGAATAGGGGTGAACGGCAGCGAGCGACCTGCCGGAGCTTCGGCTCAGCTGATCCAGATGTTGGATCGCCTGAGTCGAAGTCCCTCTGCACTTCGGCTCAGCTCAACAGAGCATGTTCGTCTGACTAAAGGCAGGGGATGTACGGCTGAAATTAGCCGCACTGAGCCAGAGTGAATAGCCGAACAGCGTTCGGCTCTGTTCACTTCGGCTCGGTTATTCACTCCGCTACCTTCGGCAGCTTTGTGAATAATCCTGTTTGTTTTTATTAATTTTCTTATACACTATGAACTGACTTCCTTTTGGGATATACTACATAACAAAATTCATACCTTTAATATTTGATTACTTTCTTAAATTCCCCATATAATTAGACCTGAAACACCAGATACCACCATCAATATGCACAGCTTGCACTATTGCAGGGTCACTATTAATATGGAGAAATGTCGTTTTGCAAATGCAGAATTGTTATTGTAATATACCCATAACATTTCTTCTATAATCAGACATGATTCCAACAAATAATCTATCTCATGTTTGTCATTGTCTTTGTAATTAATACAATATTGTCATGTGTAATGTTTTCTATCTAACAGTGTATTTTATATATCCCTATTTTATTATTCTATTTATTATTCTGTTTAATAATAAAAATACAAATTTAACCATAAAGATTGGCAAAAAAAAACCAAAACCCAACACAACGTATGGAAAAAAAGAGTATGTAAATGATGTAAATGGACCCTAAATGTTGGCACAGAAGCAAAATGTTAATTTTTGCCAATCATACAAAAACTGTGCTGGGTGCAGAATAAATTAGAATGTTAATTTGCAATAGCATTGAGTCACGCAGTAGCTTGGTTAACGGTTGTAAATATTTGATTTGTTAACTAAACTGAAGTTTTCCTTTAACATTCTTTAGCAGCCACAGTTGACAAATACAAGCATTTTCTATAGATAAAATAATTGTGCGAGTGGAGCCACCTGGTGGAGGTTTTGTGGCATTACACCTGTTACAATCAATAGCTACAGCTTTTAATTATGTCTTGTTTGTTTTTGTTTATTGATTTCTCCTTGGTTACATAAAATAATGACTGCACTGAGAGTAAACGAAAATCACAGGGGATAGTTAACAAACATGTAGAAATTGCCAACCTTCCACACAATTAATTCTATTGTATTGCAACCCAGCTGTGAATGTGTCTCTAGGTACAGAGAGAAGTCGAATTAGCTATTTGGTCTCACAAATCTGGCAAAGAGTGGCCACCAGCTCTCATCTCAATCAGTACTCAGGTCATTTCAGGTTTATTTACTTATGTATCTGATCCAGCAAGGAAGAAATCATGACAGACAAGGCACAGAAAACGAAAATTAATTTTAAAAAGTTTTTTCTATAACTCATTATTTGATGGATTCAAAGTTAGCCCCTTCCCTTAGTGCATTACCTGAAAGCCTGCACAAAGGGAAATGATAGAGTAGAAAGAAAAGAGAAAGACTGCAATAGTTTTCAATGTAATACTGTATATACACTGCTGACATCACTTTAGTTGTGCCTAAGCCCTACTTATCTCTACAACCCATGACGAGGGTATTGTCTACCTTTTGTAATGGTCAATTAACAAAATAGCATAAGACTTCCATATCAATCCCCCTTCTAATTAATTGACACAACACTGGTATTGAATGTTTAGTGGCCACAGCAGCCAATTTATTGAGTATAAAACCATTTAACAAATCTTTCCAAAAATAACTGACAACGGGAACAGAGTAGTAGGAAGCACAGTATTATACATTATACAGTAGGAAGCGCAGTATTATACATTATACAGTAGGAAGCGCAGCATTATACATTATACAGTAGGAAGCGCAGTATTATACATTATACAGTAGGAAGCGCAGTATCATACATTATACAGTAGGAAGCACAGTATTATACAGTATACAGTAGGAAGCACAGTATTATACAGTATACAGTAGGAAGCACAGTATTATAGACTTCTACTGACACTTGGGCCATATCTTCCATCAGCCATCAAGTCTATGGGCAAGAATGAAACTTAACCTTAGCTACAGAGGTGAATAAGGGCTTGTTTTAAAGTGATTCTACTGTATGTTCAAAATATGTAAATAATTTAGTGTGCGTAGTCTGGGTACAAATTCAAGACTGGAAGAGGATCATATATACACTATGTATAATTAGGGTTAAACTTTCTGTTACCTGACATTATTATTATACAGGATTTATATAGCGCCAACAGTTTGTGCAGCGCTTACATCTGGCATCTAAAAAACCCTTGTCAACGGTGAACTCAAAGTAAATTATGGCTTTATAAATTATGAAATTGTTAACACCATGAACACCTGAAGAGATGTGATCTTGGCATAATATATCATTCTTGAAGTTAGGTGAAGGAGCGCAGGGCATTTTAATATATAAATGATCTAATATTATGAAACCTTCTTGATTCCACAAATGGTTATCTGGAATCAGTAGAAGTTGCTATAATTCATGTTATTAAATGAAAGCATCTTAGCAATGACATCTGGGAGCAATAACATTTCATTGGATTGCCACATAGAAATAGCTAACCTGAATTTCTCTCGTGTGCTTGATGTACAGACTTGAAAGTTCGGTAAACTTTTATTGAAAACACCATGGAATCTCAGTTCTTCTGCAACGTAGTATAAAATAGAAAAAAAAATCAGCCTGTTCTTATTTGTATTTTCAGAGTATTTAACTTGAGTCTGAGTTTTGCAACATCCATAATAAAGGAGGTTAAAAGAGAATGTATCTCTTTGAAGATGACCTCAACTGTGGAAGGTGTGTCCAAAAAAAAAGGAAGCAGAGGGTAAGATTAATCATTAGTATTGTCTGTGGTCTCTCTGCCACTGATCTTCTCTTCGTTACTGCCTTAACATGCTTTGGTCTGCACTATGTGTTACGTACCTTCTGGGAGACCGGATGTGAGAGGAGGCTTCCCTTGCACCTTGTGTCCTGGGAGACTCTGAGGATGGGAACAGAGCCCAGCGGGACAACAAGTGGCAGGAGTGCCAGTGGTGTTGAGCACCGTGCAAGCCGTAGTCCAATGAGACGAGCCGAGGTCAGGTTCCAAGCGCGCAATTCCAGTACAAAAGGGGTCAGGCAGAAGAATGGTCAAATAACAGTTCCGTGGTCAAGGCAGGCAGAATTCAAGGTTTGTCGAGGAAGTCCAGGTCACAAGGATCAAGCAAGATATCACAAATACTGGAACAAGGATTAGCTGACGATAAACCAGCAACATGGTGGTACTGATGCTGGGTTTATATAGGGCCAATGATGTCATTTCCTATGCGCCGCTATGGCGGATTTTCGTGCTGGTAGGCTACTGCTTCTGCGCATGCGTGGGATGGCGCATATTCGTGCTTGCAGGTTACTGCTTCTGCGCATGATGGCGCGTTCCCGAGCAGTGCGGGAACGTGCAGGTTGCACATGCGCAGATGGCGGGGATCCATTACACTATGTCTCTGTGTGGAGGCATCATTCTTGATAGAAGGGCTACCTCATCTCGGAGCTGCTGATCTGTTGATTGAGGTGGGAATATTCAATAGGTAGCAGCAGAGTTGGAGGAAGCACAGATCCACAGAATGAAAGAAGCATTAGCAGGGAGATGCTTGCCCTACCGGTTTTCGGGTACAGCTTTCTCTCCGGCAAGGAGCATGGTAAGCAGCACATTAGTGACATCAATAAATCTCACTCCATCTGGTGAGACTAGCATTCACAGACACAGTGCCTTAGATGATCGCACACTGTAGATATACAGCTATGACGCTGAAAACACAAGAAGTGCACTGATAATTTTTGGGACAAAACCCTACTTTTTTTCCCCCTTCAATGCTGGTGTAAAGACGTACCTTTTGTTATGCCTCTTGATGTATGTCTTCATCCTTACACTCATTTCAAAACGTATCCTCAGCGCTGGTGCTGCTGATGTGCAGTGTTTCGGTGTCTCCTTATTACAGTCTTCCACAGAGAAATGTTTTGATTCCCTTGTATGCATGCATGTGAGGGGTTATGACAACGTTGTCAACCTTTTTAATTGTGTTTTATATATGTTGCAATATATGTTCCAGGATTATTTTCAATAAAGATACTTTTTGACTAACTTTTGATGACTGGTCTTCAGTAACGTCTTTCCGCTCATCCAGCACCTATGTGCAAACGAGCATTTCGCTTCCTTTTGTACCACAGAGACACCCTTGCATGCGCGCTCCCAGTGTGTGTACACCACCTCACATTGCAAGCCACTCCTCCTCCCCAGGTGACCTCATGTGCGCATAAGCGTGTGTCCCCAGTACGCACCCGCTCCTAGCCAAAAGTCAGTGAAAATGCATTCAGTGGCCAGGACCAAGCGGTGAAGAAAAGAGGAGGTTTGTAAGTATTTGAACACACTGGGGCAATTACATAAACCGGGCCATGCTACAATGCTTGCTAGCAGTGAATTAGGTTAAAAAGTGGCAAAAGTTTAGTCCCATTTTAAGACAAAGGGAACATTTCAGGGTACTACTTATTTATTTTATTTCCCTATTCTTACTTTACTGTAAGATAGCAAATCCTCCCTTTGTGTTTAGGGCCCTAAAAAAAAATGCTAATCCCAGATATAAAGTTCTCTTTAATTTTCATATATTATATATAACACTATCAAAGTAGTGGTTTTATTCTCAAGTATTTTTTTTTTCAACTATGAAGCCTGACTTTTAGATTACTGAAGATAAGTAACCCTTGTACTTTGCTTCCTTCAATGTGTTCCTGAGGCTGACTTTCCTAGAAAAAAGCTGACCGTAAAAGGCTGACTAATGGTACAAGGTAAAGACAATTTAAGCATAACAGTATTCGGTGAAGGCCAGTGACAGCTTTTCTTCTAAATTGCTACATTTCTACAGTGTTTTGACTCTTAGGCCTGGTTCACACCTGGGCGTTTTACAGCACGTTCCTACGCTCTGTAAAACCCTCAACATGTGAAAACCAATTATTGCCTATGGGCATGGTTCCCACCTGGGTGTTTTACAACGCGTAGGAACGTGCTGCAAAGCGCCCTACGCCCAAAGTAGTACAGAAGCTTCTTTGGGGCATATTTGCCACACGTATCCATTGGGATGCAGCCAGGTAGCCTTTTTTTACCGCGACTCACGGTAAAACGCGCGGCACGAAACGAGTGCCAATCGCGCATATTCGATACGCCAGGTGTGAACCCAGCCTTATATTGCAATGGGCCTAGTGGTTAGCACTTCTGCCTTGCAGCACTGGGGGTTCCTGGTTCGAATCCAGGCCAGGTCACTATCTGCAAGGAGTTTGCATGTTATCCATGTGCTTGTGTGGGCTTCCTCCCACACTCCGAAGACATGCTGGAAGGTTAAATTGGCCATTGTATGTGAAATAGGGACCTTAGATTGTAAGCTCCTTGAGGGCAGGGACTGATGTAAATGTGCAAATGTAAAGAGCTGCTTAAATTGTCGGTGCCATATAAATACATGCAATAAATGGGACAGCTATGCTTAAAGTGACTTTGATAATAAACAGAAAGTGTAATTACAAGCTGTCCCTGTAAGGAAGAAGGTAAACACTTATCCTCCCATCCGCTCCCTCAGGGACAGGATGCAGGAGCGATGTAGGGGTCAGTAGGGGAAACCAATTCTTGCATCAGGGAACACTGAATATATCAGACGTTTGAATTCCAATCATCTTGGTTCAGGAAACAAGGTCATTTCTATTTCTACAACTCTTTGTCCTAGGAAAAGTTGATAACATTGTAGAGTCAGGTTTAGTCAGGTTTCAGCGACTTTATTTCTGGCCTCTCTGCAAGGGAGCTCTAGTATTGATAGTATCTACCTTTGAAGCTGTCCAATTTGAGATATATATATATATATATATATATATCCTTTGCTCCTTTTCACCATCTAGTGGCTATAATGCAGCATTACCTCACAATCCTTGGGCCTGAAAAGAAAATATATTAAGAGGGTTCACTTTTGTCTTTAAGTGAAACAAATGGAAAACACACTCATTAATTCATAACTAGCTTAAAGTAAGGTGCACATGGAAGGGCTGTACATAGTGAAAAAGCAAAAATTTCCAAGCAGACTTACCAGCCAGTCTGCAAACATTTTCTTTTTTTTTTTAAATACACTATTAGGGTTAAAGAGGTTTTAGATGCAACATTTTGGAAGAAACACTGCCTTGTCAAGGCTCCTCTGTTTAGTGTGGTCCTAACTATAATCTATGAGAGCCTCCATCCTGGAGCATATATAGCAAAGGATGAATTGTGTGCAGGCTTGCCAGGAGCAGGAGCTACTACATAAACCAGGAGCTACTAGATGATTTCATGTAAGCCAAAATGGACATGAACTCTTGGCAAAATGGCACATATTTGTGGAGAAATTGTCCAGGGCAGCTTTTTAATTGATTAATTGATTACATAGTTGAAACTGAGAGGTAGGTGAAAAAGGAAAATGATAATTGTCAGAAATAAATCTCTTTTTTAAATTTTTGAAGTTTTTCTAAAACTGAATTGGAACTATATTATGTGGCCAGGTTAGATTCCAATTGATTCGTGGTGCTTTTCTGTGCATTCTAACATATTGGTCAGGGTTCTGTTTTCCATCTGCTGGTTGTATTGCTAAAGAAAAAAGTTGTTTAACAAAAATCAAAGGAAACTAAATTTAAATTGCTTTAATGGATATGTTTTCATGAAGCATCTGGAGTGGTTTGTATTTAAAATGTCAGCACATTTCCACAGGATAGGACTTTGAACCCAGAGAGTTATTACCTCTTATAAACTATTACATTATAAAGTTACATTGCTGTCTCTGCGTAGCAAGAAATATGATCAAGGATTGCAGTGCACCTGTAACACCATCAACTGCAACTCCCCCTGCCCAACACATACATAGTGTGCTGCAATTTGGCCAAGATTATTTCAGTTTGATATCATTATTTCTGAGGATAAACAGAACTCTCTGGGTTATGAAAAAAAAATCCATGTCTCAACTCAACAATAAAAGTTTGTTGAGATGACAGCAGCACAAAGGGGTAACAATAATCGGACTTGGGTTCTTTTGTTTCTAAATGTTATTCTTTCATATTGAACATATAGTGTGAATACATAGATTTTATCTTTTCTAAATTAAATAAATTCATATATTTTTCATTATCATATTGTTTATGTAGATTTTGTTGAGTAATGGTGGGATCCCCTATTCGGGGAATGTTCTGTTTACCCATTTCTAATAATTAGGGGACCCCCACTTACTCTGGATTAATTAAATTTATTCCCCACACACCTTCCCTTCCCCGGCTTCCATTGTTGTAAGATTCTTTTGTTTCTACTTGGCACATCAGGGAGCAATTTTGCTAATTCTTTTAGTGGTTATTAGGTTTTAAAGGGCTGGGTAGTTAGCTCAATATATAACCTCTGAGAGTAAGTTTAACATTTCTAAACCTTGTACATATGTATAGAGATCACAAGCATTTTCGAGGCTTTGCACTCCACACTAATCTTCTTTCTTTCTTCTTCACAAGACATTAACTACCTCTGCTTTCTATTACATGCGCACATTCCTGCATTCTTTCCTAGAATTGTCTTGCCTGTACCTCTTGTTCTGATGGATTGCAACTTAATTTCCTTTTTTTTGCCTTAAAAGTACATGCTTACGTAAATACCTGTATAATATAAGAACCCAAGTGCGCCATAACACTTGTGTGTGTGTGTGTGTGTGTGTGTGTATAATATATGATATATTAATATTAAATATAATATATATAATATAAAATATGCAATCTCTAGGGAGAGTGTCCTCAATGGGAATTAGACCTCATTGCTGGCCTTCCCCTGGTCACTTATAGTCAATTGATAGGTTGAATTATGTCATCCCCAATTGGGACCCCTTGGGCAAGGGATGTGCTGGTTAGATGACACTGACAATGGTGTGGTACAGGGCAGACTGGGGGACTGGGCAGACTGCAAGGCCAAATAGATTCATTCAGGGAGTTTGCATCCTCATGGACCCACCCTGACCTGTGCATGTCCTGACCTCATGTAAAGCAGGATTCAGCTCAAGTGACCAAACAAAGTAAACAGGTGACACAACAAGTGACATTTCAGCTGCAACAGTTTATAATTGACTTCTGAAAAACTGGAGCAAGTACAACTGGAGCAAGTGCCACAATTTCACAGGATGGCTAGCAAAGGGGTCCTAAATGCACATAAATGCTTTCTAAAATGAGTGACTGCCCAACTGGCAATAGATTTGCACCAGATTGTTTTGGTTTCTTACTAAATCTCCCTAACAGAACCCTGGGTGTGAGCAATTCATGGACGGAAAACTACTGATAATGGCGAGCATAAAATGTAAAGAATGGTTATAATGTTTTATTATGCTTTACTCTATCTTGTATGGTTCAGAGAGAACTCCAGCCAAAATGGCACTATGCCCACTGCCCACCTGCACAATGATTTCATTTTCTGTGTAATTATTTGTTGATTTCTTTCAGGGCCCCCTATGCTATGAGACTGATGTAGCTTAATGGGTGAGACAATTTAATTTTCTCATTCTTTAGCTTTTCCCATGAGGTCGATCCTCCTCCTAAACTCTGAACTGCTTCTGAAATGGGTGTGCTGTCTATTTTTCCTGCAGGAGACCTTTAAAGATAAGTAACGCCAAACCTTTTTCTTGGCTTTACTTCTCTTTTGGATCACAGGAGTAGATTTACTAAAGTACTCCTGTGACTCAAAGTCAGCAGGTAGTGAGATTTTCACATTTGCAGACTCACCCAGGCATTTGGGAGCTTGCAAAGACCCACAGCACATCTGCATATGTGAAGAAGATATCGGTGCATGTTCACACATGCCACAGGTCTCTACAAGGTCTGGGATACTTAAAAACATCAGCATGTGTGTGCATGCCCTATGCATGCGCAGACATGCTGCAGGTCTCTGCCAGGTGACAAATACCTGGCAGAGACCTGTGGCATATGTGCACACACATAGGATATTTCAAGATGGTGGTGCGGAAGAGAAGAGGCAAGAGGAGAAATACAAGCTGTGGCAAAAAATCAGATCACCTTGGGGTGTCTACTTTCCAACAAAGGATCATTTTGGGGGTTTTCGTGCTGCTCTGGCATTTTTGTTTGCTATGATTTATAGCAGAAAGTAAGGGAAACTGTTTTATTTCAAAAGTTTTGGTCTTTTTTTTTTCTTTATATAGTAAAAAATAAAATAGCGATTATAAATACAACCAAAAGTGAGTTCTGTCTGTCTCAAAAAAAAATGATATAAAATTAATTTGGGTACAGTGTTGCATGACAGAATAATTTTCAGTCAAACAAAATAGTATTTTTATTTTTTGTATGTACATCAGGCTGAAAAGAGGGACATTTGAGGAGCAAAGAGGACACAGGGGTTTGGTTCTCAAAGAGGCACAGCCCCTTCAAATGATGGACATTTGGGACCTATGCTTTGTGGTCCTGAGGGCTGTACAGTATGTGCCAAAGAGCTGCATTTGATTGCAGGTTGGGCACCAGAAGTCTACAGACTGCCTATATGTAGGCTATGTGTAGGGCACATTACGGCAACTGTATGTCTATAAATAGGCAATGCATATGGCACATTGCGTACTGATCTATGCCTATAGGCAGGCTTTCTGTAGAGAACATTACGGACTGCTCTACGCCTATAGGGTGGATATGCTAAGAGCACATTACAGATTGCTCTATACCTATAGGCAGGCTGTCCTTATAGCACATTACAGATTGCTCTGCAGCTATAGATAGGCCATGTGTAGACCACAATACAGACAGCTCTATATCTATAGGTAGAGCAAATTACAGACTTCTCTATGTCTATAGGCAGTGGCGTCACAAGGGGGGTGCGGCCCACACCCGGGTGACACCCAGTGACTGCTCCGGGTGTCACCCAGCCTAGTCTATAGGTAGACTATTGTGTAGTGCAAATTATAGGCTGCTCTATGCGTATGGGCAGGGCTGCATCTATTATGAGGCAGCATGAGGCAGTGGCCTTTCATTGGGGAGCGGCTGGGTGGTGGTGGGGAGCTCTTAGCAACCTGTGACGCTCTGTGCTTTCCTGCCCAGCTCACTGATTTAACCGGCAAACAGTGACGCCAGTGAGCTTGGCGGGATGCCAGACAGAGCCGCTGACAGCGAGGCCCGGCGTCCATTACCGACTCCTGCCCTCTTCAAACAAATCAGCAGCGCACGCCTTCCGACCCACCACTGACCATTCCCTGACAGCAGTCCCTCGAAATGACATCAACACAAGTGGCAATTTACCTAGGGGCAGCACTGCCTATAGGTAAACTATGCGTAAAGCACATTATAGGCATCTCTATGCCTATGGATAGGCTGTAGGTGGAGCATGCTATAGGCTGCTCTATGTCTATAGATTTGAAATGATTGGAGCACATTACAGACCTCTCTCTGTCCAAAGGGTAGATTATGTGTAGAATACATTATAGGCTGCTCTACACATATAAGTAAGCTATGTATAAAGCTGATTACAGACTGCTCTATGCCTATAAGTAGGAATTGCTTAGAACACATTATAGACTGCTCTTTGCAAAAAGGCAGGGGAGTATCTGCCGCGAGGCAAACAAGGCATGTGGCTTGGGCGGCACTTTCCAGGGGGGCAGCAAAAATGCAGACCCCAACACAGTCAGGCAAGCCATGCTCCACAAAATTTGACAGCCTCAGCTGCCTAATTGAGCACAGGAGGCGGAGGTGAGGAGCAGCAGCAGGAGGGGTCTGGTCCGGGTTTCCCCATGGGGGGGCAGGTCCAAATCCCGATCAGGTGATGGAGGAAGCCGATCCCAAAGTGCCAGTCGGGCGGCGGAGGAGGCCAGGTGCCCGCAGCACCAGTGGTCCGGCGTGGAAGTAGGCTCCGCAGGGTCTCAGTGGGGCTATGCAGGATCTGTGGTGGGCTCTGCAGTGTGCACAGCCCCCCTGAGGTAGTCTATTGTGTAGTGCACCACAGATCCTGCAAAGCCCCCCTAAGACCCTGCAGTGCCCACCAGAGATCCTTCACAGCCCACATGAGACCCTACAGATGTGGCGGATGCCTGAGTTTCGTCTTGCCTAGGGCAGGCCCAAACCAAAATACACCAGTGCCTATAGGTATACTATGCATAGAGCACCTTATAGGCTGCTCTCTATATGTAAGTAGGCTATGTGTGAAGCACGTTACAGACCGCTCTCTATCTATAGGTAGGCTATGTGTAGAGTACATAACAGACCGCTCTATGTCTACTGGTAGGCTATGTGTAGAGCACATTACAGATCACTCTATATCTATAGGCTGGCTATTTGTAGAGCACATTACAGACTATAGGTAGGCTATGTGTAGAGCACATTACAGACCGCTCTATGGCTATAGGTAGGCTATGTGTAGAGAACATTACAGACCGCTCTATGGCTATAGGTAGGCTATGTGTAGAGAACATTATAGACTATAGGTAGGCTATGTGTAGATCATATTACAGACCGCTCTATATCTATAGGTAGGTTATGTGTAGAGCACAGTACAGACTATAGGTAGGCTATGTGTAGAGCACATTACAGACCGCTCTATGGCTATAGGTAGGCTATGTGTAGAGAACATTACAGACCGCTCTATGGCTATAGGTAGGCTATGTGTAGAGAACATTATAGACTATAGGTAGGCTATGTGTAGAGCATATTACAGACCGCTCTATATCTATAGGTAGGTTATGTGTAGAGCACAGTACAGACTATAGGTAGGCTATGTGTAGAGCACATTACAGACCGCTCTATGGCTATAGGTAGGCTATGTATAGAGCACATTACAGACTATAGGTAGGCTATGTGTAGAGCACGTCACAGACCTCTCTATATCTATAGGAAGGCTATGTGTAGAGCACGTTACAGACCGCTCCCTATCTATAGGTAGGCTATGTGTAGAGCACAGTACAGACTAAAGGTAGGCTATGTGTAGAGCACATTACAGACCGCTCTACGGCTATAGGTAGGCTATGTGTAGAGCACATTACAGACCGCTCTATATCTATAGGTAGGCTATGTGAAGAGCACATTACAGACTATAGGTAGGCTTTGCGTAGAGCACGTTACAGACCTCTCTATATCTATAGGAAGGCTATGTGTAGAGCACATTACAGACTATAGGTAGGCTATGTGTAGAGCACATTATAGACTATTAGACATGTGCACTGCCAAAAAATTTGTTTAGTTTCGTTTTAAATTCGGATTTGTGTTATTTCGTTTTTCGGGATTCGGGTGTGAAAGTCAATTCGGATTCCGGATTCGGACGAAATTAGTTAGCGGTAGTTCGTTTGAACGTTCGTTTCGTGTTCCTTTCATATTCGTTTCGTTCATTCATTCGTAGCGAAGTGACATTTTAGGGGGGAAAATGTTTTTCTACTTCTCTGTCACTTTGCTCCAACGAACGAAACGAATAAGAAACGAAAACGAAACAAACGTTCGAACGAACTACCGCTACCGAATTTCGGAAACGGAAATTCGGATTCGTTTGCATTCGTTATATCTGTAATTCGGATACATCCGAATGTCCGAAAATTCATCCGAATTTCGATTCGGAACGAAACGAATCGCACATGTCTATAGACTATAGGTAGGCTATGTGTAGAGCATGTTACAGACCTCTCTATATCTATAGGAAGGCTATGGGGTCTATTCACGAAGCTGCCGAGGGATCTGGCCGTAGCTTCGGCCGATCCTTCGGCTAGCTTCGGCCCCAGGACCCCTTCGGTTCAGTAGAACCGAGGGGGTGCTGTACGGGCTATTCACAATAGCCCGTACAGCTCCCGATCATGGCCGAGCGGCTCAGTCGAAGATGGCCGAGCGGTTTATGGCTGAAATCAGCCGTACCAGCCTGAAGTGAATAGCCGAACGGTGTTCGGCTCACTTCACTTCTGATCGGTCATTCACTCGGCTGCCCTCGGCAACATAGTGAATAGACCCCTATGTGTAGAGCACATTACAGACTAATTTACACATATAGGTAGGCTATGCAAAGAACTGATCACAGGCTGCTCCATAGGCATACCGCAGGCACACTCAGCCACCAGGTAGTGAATGGGTTACAGGGTATACACAGTAAGAATCTGTGTACATTTTTGTGGCAGTGTGGTTGCTGGTTATAGACTCTTAGGATGGGAGCAGTTACTAGACAGACAGATGCATTCCCTCACAGCCCTCCTTACACTATAACCCAGCAATCCCAGCCAACATAAATACCTACAAATGGCTGCAATGAATGACTCCCCATGTGCTGATACAACGATGATCTCCAGCACTGAGGATCTGCAGACGGCTCATGAATGTGAGTGTGTCCAGGCGGCTGTAACCCGAGCCGGGGGACTATTCATTGTAACACGTGAGCAGCCTGAGGAGAGACACCGAGAGAGAGCACAGAGGACTCATCTAGTACAGTGCCACATCAATGGCAGGACAATGGCATCACCTTCTGCTGGGGTATCTACTCACCCTGACTGTGGGCATAGTGCACAGCTCCCCCAGCTGCCTCCCCGGGGACCGAGCCTTGGGTAAGAACAATGTTACACTGTTAGGAAGCAGGCAGAGATCTGGGGAAGTTTAGAAGAATAGAATCAGACTGACCAGGTAGAACCCTTTACACTTCTCTATGTTATGATTGTCTCTGATGGAATGTCAGCTCACATATAAACAGCACAGTGTGCATCCTGCTTACTTTGAGAAAGTCTTGGAAGGAAAATATTTTGGTATCTAGATATTAGTTATAAAAGTGCACCAACTTTTGTTTCTTCTTTCTTTGTCATATTGTTATATTAGTTTTCAATGTAAAGCTAAAGGCAGAACTTGTTTTAAAATGTACATACTTATACTATATCTAAAGCCATCATTTTCAAGTGTCAGGTTATATTAGTTTTCACATTATAATTAAAGGCAGAACTTTTTTAAGATTCAGATAGTTGTATTATATCTAAAGCTAAAACTTTTTTTTTTGATAGATTTGCTTGCAACTTTGCTACATTTGCCTGGATAAGAGTGCTTACTCTTAGGTGTATTTAACTCAGATTTAATGATTGTGTTTTATTTAAAGTGACACTAAACTCAGGAGTTAAATCTTAAAAATACATTCAAGTACCTTAAAGGGTTATTAAACCCTATGTTTTGTTTGTATATATCTACTGCTAGCAAGCAGTAGATATATGCAAAAACTTTTTTTTTTAAACGCTTTAAAATAGGTTTAAACTTACCTGTGTCTTCAGTCTTCACCGCACGCTCCCGTCCGAAAATCTGAAAAATCTTGTGCGGCTGCAAAGGATCTTGTGGTGGGCGCATGCACAGTTCAGATTTGCACCCGCATGCAGACACTGTAGGACAGGAAGGGCCAGCAAGCACAGAGGAGTCAGTGGTGGATGGGAGACCCGCAGCAGCGCTGGAGGGACAGATGAAAACAACAGGAAAGAAGATCGGATTTAGAAACATCATTTAGGGTACGTGCTTACATCAATGTATACTTTAATGTCACTTTAACTATTAACAATACTGTATCTTATTTGTGTATCACTGAGCTGTAGATCCTCAAATCATCTCTGAATTGGTGCTGACACTGTCCTTCCTTCTTGAGGTTGGCTACTTTTGTTCCCCATGGTCTATGTGTGTGTTGTAAAGTAGCCACCACTCCAAGCTCGCTCCTGTGATGGACTACAATCTCAATACAAATTAGAAAACTAAACATGAGATTGTAGTCCATCACGGGAGTGAACTTGGAGCGGTGTCTACTTTACAACACACACAGGGATCATCGGGAACAAAAGTAGCCACCCTCCAGAAGGAAGGACAGTGTCAGCACCAATTCAGATATGATTTGAGGATCTACACAAATAAGATAGTTTGCTGGATGTCACACACCGGCTCTATTGATCTGTAACTGAGCGATCACATACCGTTGATCGCTCAGTTCCCAATCTTCTCCTTGCAGACAGCGGTGACTTTCAATCATGGCTCCCCACAGGGATTTTCCCCTCCTCCATCCATCCCTCCAGTCAGCTTTGGTCGAACAGAGAGGGGTGGGTGAGATCCCCGTGGGGAGCCGTGACTGAAAATCACCACTGTCTGCATGGAGAAGATCGGGAACGGATCGATCAGTGGCTCTAGAGAGACAGAGCCAGCTGTCAATCAGGCAGCTGAGTGGATCCCAACAATGTTGTTGGGATCTTTCCCAGCTGCAGTGTGGCTTTGCGCTTTCAGTATATAGAGCTATAGCCTGCTATATGCTGAGTTTTGTGTCAAAGGAGGACATTAGTAAATGTCCTCCTGTGACCCTAAGGAGAACTAAGGCCAAAAAAGGTTTGGTTATACACTGAGTAGCCAGATTATTATGACCACCCCATCGGTACTTTGTTGGGCCACAAGATGACTCCACGAGATGACTCGACCAAAGCTGAACATTTAACAAATTCTGCTGTTTTGCTGATACTCGCTCCATGGCTCCGCGCCAACAATCATCCCACGTTCAAAGGCTGTTAAATCGCGTTGTTTACCCGTATCTTCAGAAAAAAATCACTTCTACTGTCGTGGTAAACAACCTGCTTCCCTATTTATAATGGTCTGGCCCTCTAGCAACTTCAGCGCAAAATTATAGCTAAATTTGCCTACAAACGTCAGGTGGTCATAATAATCTGCCACTCAGTGTAGTTCTCTTTTAACTGCCAGAGTGACCATTTGGCAGGCATGTTACTATGCCTGTTTGCATGGTAAGCCCTCATTCACACCTTTGCGACCTCGAATATGTGCATCTTCAGTGTGATTTCTATACCATGTTTTTGCGTGTTTGTTTTGCACATTTTTGTGAGCATAAAACGCGCATACATTCAGTTGCGCAATTTTTGCGAGCAGATCATGACACATAGATGTGAATGGTCAAACGCGGGTACAACATGTACAAAATGTGCAAAAATGCAGCAAGTGCAGGTTTTTGAGCATTTCCATTGAGGTCTATGGGGCCAAAAAGCGCAGAATCTGCCAAAAAGAAGCTCATGTACTTTCTTTAAGTAACAAGTGTTTTGCTACAAGCAACAAAATGCTGAGAAGTGAACATGGCAATAGTAATTAATGTTTTTTTGGGGGAGGCAGGGTTTTTTTGCGTGAAAGTGGCCGGAGGCAGCCGTAAGATCACGGCTGGCTCCGCCCAGTTGTCAGAAGCAGGCTGTCGGCCGGCCAATGGCCGACCGCTCGGCCAGCTTCGGCTTTCAGCACAGCTCAGCGCTCGAATGAGCTGCTCGGCCGTGATCGCTAGCTGTACGGGCTATTGTGAATAGCCCGTACAGCACCCCCTCGGTTCTCCTGAACCGAAGGGGTCCTGGGGCCGAAGCCAGCCGAAGGATCGGCCGAAGCTACTTACTGTGAACGAGGGCTTAAAGGAGAACTATGAGGTGAGTGAAAATCACTCACCCTCATTGTTGGAGCCGACGTGGTGACAATGAAACTGTCACACGTCGGCTTAATAGATCGGAAAGTGAGTGAACGCAAACTGTCGCTTGCTCACTTCTCCATCATCTCCCTGCAGAGAGCCGTGACTGTCAGTCACCGCTCCCCGCAGGGATTCCCCCTCCCCTCTCCGATCCTCCAGTGCTGAGTGGAGGAACGGACGGGGGAGAGGGCGGGTACAGCTGGCGCTGCCTCTAGATAGGCAGAGCCAGCTGTCATTCACGCAGCTGGGTGGATCTCAACAGCATTGTCGGAATCCATCCCGGATGCGGTGCTCTCAGTATATAGCGAGCTGATACTGAGCTTTGGGTCACGGGTGGACGCTAGTATATGTCCTCCTGTTACCCTTAAGAGAACTATGGGGAAAAACACTTACCCATAGTTCTCTTTTAAGCTTGTTGCAGAGCAGCAGGGAGCCATGGAACCCTGGAGTCCCAAAACCCAGGTGCATCAACTTTGACATGGCTGCTCAATGTGATGTAAGGTCAGGATGACCAATAATGAGGCAGGGAAGATATAACATAACTTCACCTTCTGGTTCTTCTAAGGTGCTTTAGAATAAAAATGATGTTTGCAGGCCTTTCTGCTACAACACCCACTGTCACTTTACTAACAATGGCAGCTTCAATGTGATATTGTAAAAATGTTTTCTCAAGTTAGCTATTGTAGACACTGTGGACCTCGTTTCTTGATGGCTCAGTGAATGGTAGTCTAAGGTTTTATGTACACAGGTGGAACTGGCTTGCATATAAGATGCCTGTTGGAGCTGCACTCCCATTGACCTGCTGTGGGGAAGAAAAGTGAACAAATCTATAGAAGACATAATGGAGGTCACAGTTCTATATTTATTATCTCAGAGCATACCATTAACTTGTCAGGGTCTGCTATATTAAATATGATTTGAAATAATTATTTAATTTGGCTTGCAGGCTAGGTTCAGATTTAAGAGATCCCAGGACGCGCGTCCCAGGACAGCACGGCAATCACTGTGTGCAATTGTGCATGATCGCACGGTCCCGGGATGTGCGTCTTGGGATCTCCCATATCTGAACCTAGGGTTCAATAGGGTTACATCCATGTGGCAATCGCTAAGAAAAGGTACATGTACTTTTTTTTGCGACACGCGACGTGCGGCTTTTTTTTTACCCTCAATTGTGTTCAATTGCATTGGCGGTATCGCGGTGGGAAACCGCGCGATCTGCCTGGTGCGACTGGGGTGCCATTAAAATATCATGGCACTGCCAGCTCCATCGGCAGTGGTGGACGATTCCGTGACCATCCTCACGGTTTCATACACAATTGCCGCGCGGTCACAGGTCGCCCTGGTGTGGACCTAGACTCAAACGACATGAACGAAAAATGTAAATGATTCGGCAGATCAATCTAAAAAACAACTGTGACATTCTGTAGCTTGGTTTAGACAATATACTGCCCTTAAAAACCAGATCCCTCTGTTCAATCTTATACAATGAACAGAAGGAAAAGAAGACCATGTGATGGTCAATGCCAGTTGTCTGAGATGACCGGAGCTTCAGACACCTTGATGATTGGACCTCATTTACCCCTCTGGAACTTTTGACAGATTTTGGATGTTTTTCTCTGCACTAAATTAGACTTGTAATAACAGTTGCTAGGTCTAGTGTACACAGATTTGTGAGGCCAGTTTGCTTTCAGATTATGCTTTTCTTTAATTGTGAAAGGAAGTGGCAAATGGTATGGTAATGGCATGGTAAACATATGGTAAAGTACCTATAAGCACATGGCACATACATAGTAAATACATCGTAAAGTAAACCTATGCTTTCCATTTGCAAAAGGTTTGTGCTAACGGTGGCTGTAGAAAGAGCATATATTCA
>NW_017306448.1:2149693-2150564 GCF_000935625.1 Nanorana parkeri | reverse complement strand
CCCTTCAGTGCTCAGTTTTGCTGCATGCAGCAAAGAAACAAATGGCACCCAGATGCACCACAAGGAAACTGCATTGGTGAACTGTGTGTTGTCGTGAACTGGTTGCCTTACAGCAACGCACATTAACATACAACATAATGCCTATTAACATATGTACTGTTTTTGACAGCAAAAGTCTAAATCCAGCCTAAAATGTATATTACAATCTATGATGCCTACTATTACTATTTCTATTTTTTGGCCCCGCAAATCTCTGTGATTGTTTGATCTAAATCTCTTGTGATTGTTCATTCTGTGCGAATAAAGGGAAAAATTAATGAGTTTGGTATATATTTTTTTTCTCAGGTTGCATGTAATGTAATGCCACTATATGGCCACTAGATGAAGCTAAGGAGCATAGGAAATGAGTATTTCCTATGTGCCCCACCCCATCTATTGGACATAAAGCGGTATTACATTACCTTACATCTACTGGCCATAATGCAGTATTACATTACATTCTACCTTAAAAGAAAGTATACTAAGAATGTTTGTTTTTGCCTCTATTCGCACAGATTGAACATTCCCAGAAATTCAACATAGCAGATAAAGGGGCACCCAGATGCCCCTCCAGATGCCCCTCCTTGGGAATGAGTAAGGGGTGCTTGTACTCACTCCTACCCATTCACTAAAGGGTTAAATAAAACTATAAATAAAAAGATCAGACTTTAAAAAAAAATCCTTTAATTGAAAAAAAAACCACAACAAAAAGTTTTGACGATTCCTTTATTAACAAAAAAATATATCCCAAAAATTGATCCAACAACGTAATCCAGGGGTCAATCAGCGTTGTCCATGACGACAATGACTGGTCAAAATAAAAAAAAAAAAA
>NW_017306448.1:2146572-2149418 GCF_000935625.1 Nanorana parkeri | reverse complement strand
CACACACGCCCGCTGACCTGACCGCACGCAACGAACTCCCGCTGCAGAATGAAGAATCTGACAGATGGCGGCAAAATATAAACTATTGGGCAGAGCTAGCGGTGACATCACCGCTAGCTCTGCCCAACAGTTTACATTTGTCCGGCACCTGTCAGAGTCTTCCCGCAGGTCCCGGACAAATCAAAACAAATGAGCAGAGTCGGCCATGACATCACGACCGTCTCCTCTCAGTTGTTGTCATTTATTGACAGCCCAGTGTCCTCAAATAACCTGAGGACACTGGTCTGTCATTGAATGACAACAAGTGGGCGTTGCCAGCCGTGACATCATTGCTTGGTTCCCCCAGTTGTTGTCACTTGCCGGCTTCGGCTGACCGCTCTCCCTGCTTTGCCTGTGAATAGCCCATACAGCAGCCCTTCGGTTCGGCTGAATCAAAGGGCTCGGGTGGCCTTAGTGGACTGGAAAATCACCTGAACCTAGATCCTTTGGCTCCTTAGTGAATAACCCTCTTAGAATGTATGTCTGCTTTGGGCCCCTGTGGCTATAAGGCCCAGACATAACTGCTGCTAACCCAATTTCCCCAGCCTGATTCAAATTAACAATATATTTGTTCCAAATAAGGGGTAATGAGAGATTTAGTTTGAAAAGTAGGTGACTCATCCATTCCAGTTCCTTGTATTACACAGGCGGATTACAATCATACAATTCATGAATCATCATTGCCGGAATTCCTTAGTAGTACAATTTTCTGCAGAGTAGGCAAATACACATGCAGGCATTCTGGAGAATCAATAAGTGACGACTCTGTGATGCTTCTGATGCAGACAGTTCCAACAATAAAGCAACATTGCTTTTTCTTTCTAGCGCCTTTTTACCATTCTAGTAGTAGGCTACAAGGCTATTCCAAAAAAAAAAAAAGTCACAATATTCCATTGTATCAAAAACGAGCAGCCCAGCTGTTGAGTTGGAACACTGCTGTATGCAAAAATACATATTTGAGTTCAAAAAGGAGGAGTAAACTTTCTGAAAAGGCTGCTTTGTAAAATGGGATTTTTTAATTACAAGAACACTGTGGCGTTTAGCCGAATGTGTGATCTTTGATTATAAAGGCGCCAAGTAGTAAATGTTTTAATAGGCAGGACCTGGTATAATGATGATGTCATGGCAAGGATGGGAAAAAATGATGTCACCCCGTATCAGGAATCTTCTTGCGTCACATCTGTGCAGTTCCTGTGATCAGTGGTCTTGATGAGTTAGTTGGGTTCACCACAAACCTATCTATTCAGACAAAGTATGTACTAAGCTGCAGATGCAAAAAAACAATCTGGTTTCCTGTTTTTCCTTCTTGGGCCCATTCCCACCAAAACCGCATCAAAACCACATTAAAAAATCATGTAAATGCATGTGCATTTACATGCATTACATACTTTTTTTAACCATTACTCCTACTATTAAAAGCATTTACATATTTTACATGCGTTTACATGTGTTGAGTTGCAATAAAATGCAGCATGCTCTATTTTTTCAAACTGCAATGCAACGCAACGCATACTCTGGTATGAAATACACCATTGAAAACCCACTATTTGTTTTTAATGTGTTAAACAATGCAACAAAATGCATTGGGTGGGAATGGGCCCTTAATGGGCTATTTCTTTTTATCTTGGTATTCTTGGCTGGAGCTCTGCCTTAACAACATACATGTGAGCTGCGGATGCTTACATGCACACTGTTTATGGGGCAGATGTATAACCCTTCCACCCAGCGTACCCTTCCTATGCTCCTCAGTGCCATCTAATGGTGGTAGCGCTGTGTGAATGGCATTCGCCCAACTATATGCTGGGTGGATGGTGGTGCTGAGGAACATAGGAAGGGTATGCTGGGTGAAAGGGTTATAAACCAACCCCTATGTGTTTGGTGATGTCTTTTTTTTTTTTTTATTAGGCCAGGCTCACACCATTTTCTGGACCTGATCTGGACAAGATCTGGAATGCGTTGCATTGTGTTTTGACCTGTTTTATTTTAGCTTACAGGTGCGTTACAGTGCATTTGCATGTGTTTGTATGTGTTTTTTATGCGTTTCCATGCCTTCCAGTGCGTTGCAGAACCGAGAAAATGAGACAAATAGTATTTATTTTTTTGGTCTGGACTGGAACGGACTGCGCTGGCGGGAACAGAGCTCAGAAATACCATAGGGATACATTAGGATGCTTTTTTGGTCCGGAAACAAACTGTTCTGATCTGGACATGATCCGGACATGGTTTGAACAAGCCCTCGAGGCAGACACACTCAGCTAGGTATTCAGAGGAAGGATGAGTGATCTATTAACAGCATACTCATTGGGGTCTATTCACGAAGCTGCCGAGGGCAGCCGAGTGAATGACCTATCTGAAGTGAAGTGAGCCAAACACTGTTCGGCTATTCACTTCAGGCTGGTACGGCTAATTTCAGCCGTACATCGTCTGAAATCAGCCGTACATCGGCTTGCTTCGTGTGGCTTCGGATCAGCCGAACATGCTCAGCATGTTCGGCCGACCCGAAGTGCAGAAGGAGTTCGACTCAGCCGATCCAACATCTGGATCGGCTGAGCCGAACCTCCGGCAGGCTTCTCACTGCTGTTCGGGCTATTCTTAAAGATCCCGAACAGCAGTGAGTGAATAGCCGAATGCCGCCGAGCGGCATTTGGCTCGGCTGTTCTGCTCGGTCCCTCAGAGGCACCGAGCAGAACAGAAAAACAGTGAAAAAAGTAAATAGCAAACGATTGTGCGGAGCTAGCAGTGACAGCTAGCTCCGCCCAATAGTTTCCTATTGTCCGGTGGCTCTGCTGCTGTAAAAAAAAAAAAGT
>NW_017306448.1:2134679-2146245 GCF_000935625.1 Nanorana parkeri | reverse complement strand
TTCGGCTTTCAGCACGGCTCAGCCGAGCCGATGCATATGCGTTCGGCTCGGCTGAGCCGCTCGGCCATGATCGGGAGCTGTACGGGCTATTGTGAATAGCCCATACAGCAGGCTCTCAGTTCGAATTAACCGATGGACTCCCGTAACCGAAGGATCGGCCGAAGCTACGGCTAGATCCTTCGGCAGCTTCGTGAATAGACCCCATTGTTTTCTTTTGGTCCCAAGGAACACTTGGGTCTATTTTTAAATACTGTTGCACAAGATTTACAAAACATTCGCCCAAGATTCAAAAATGTTTCTAATCAGATTCAATTAAGAAAATGTGTGAATCCTGGGTAATAGTTGTGTGAATCTTGAGTGAAAACATGTATAAATAGACCCCCAAGTGTCCCTGGGCACAATAGAAAGTCTGGTGTTAGAAAGCTGCAGATAGAATGCGCTTATGACACCCATGTGTACGATCCCTTGTGCTCCGTTTTACTAGATATTCACTTACAATTAACGTTTAAAACATATGCTGACTGACTGCAGCAACCAAGCAACCACCATCAGATATTGGAAAGACTTCCTAAACTCAGGGTCTCAGTATGAGTCTGTATGACCCAAATTTAATATGCCTCCGGAGATAAATATTCCCTTTCCTACTGTATATATAATGAATTGTCCCAGAGCTCATTCCATTAACCTAACCACAGCCCTGGGGCATAATACAATTTAATGGCCTTGTCATTTAATAAATTGGAGAGGAAAATGCTGAAAAACTGGAGAGGTTATTCCAGAGACTAGTCTATGTTTTATTCAAAGAACAAGAAGAATTTGAAACGCCTTTGTTCTCAAATACACCTCCGTGTGAGGACATTTTACATAGGTTTAATAATATTAGAAAATCTGCTTATACCACAGCAGCTTCTACCGTAGAAGAGCAAGGCAGGACATAAACAAAATGCATTGAATGCTCCAAGGTGCTAGGTCATGTTAATTACCTCCTTGTCCAGATAACTAGGAAGTGTTGAGACTTGCTTTACTGCCCATTATGTGGAATGCAGAGGGTCTGCCTCTACCAATAAACCACTCATTTTCTAACAACTTTTGTCATTGTTCTAGAAGAATTTTATGCCGTAGGGGAAGTAAACATAAAATAAATGTTTCACCATCCTAAGCAATGTTTCAGTAGACATTAACATTTCCAGGAAGGCTAATTATGTATATACAATGCCTGGCCAAAAAAAAGAAAAAGTCACACACTAATATTTTGTTGGACCACCCTTAGTTTTGATTATGGCACACATTCACTGTGGCATCGTTTCCATAAGCTTATGCAATGTCACAACATTTATTTCCATCCAGAGATTAATTCATTTTTTAGTGATGATGGGAGATTTGGACCACTGCCTAAAGTCTTCTCCAGCACATCCCAAGGATTCTCAATGGAGTTAAGGTCTGTGGTGACCAATTAATGCGTACAAATGATGTCTCATGCTCCCTGAACCACACTTTCACGATTTGAGCCCGATGAATCCTGGAATTGTCATCTTGGAATATGGCCAATGTGCCATCAGGGAAGAAAAAATCAGTTGATGGAAAAACCTTGTCATTCAGGTAGGCAGCTGACCTAACTTTTTGGGACATAACATTGCTGAACCTAGAGCTGACCAGTTGGAGCAACCCAAGATTATAACACTATCCAATCGAAGGCTCTGACCTATTTGCTTAGCTAAAGCCAGGTGGAGACTTTTTTTTTTGGCCAGACAGTGTATATGGTCCTCATATGCCACTGCTCATATGGGCCCTTATTTCCAAGATGTCTGGTATTTAAAGGGATGTAGAGATAGGTCACCAGCACTCAACGAGTTAAAACGCAAAAAATGAGTTGCATTATTGTGGAATTAGATTAGAATACCAATGTTCCAGGGTCACACAGGGTCCCTTTATCAGGGAACACTGTATAACTTATTGAGTTCTGGTGACCTATCTCTACATTGCTGGGCATTTGCGGTGCGCCATCCATTGCGGTAACTTTGAGCACCGAATCTATCACTATTGGTCAGTAAGCTGTAAGGTGTGCAGCTAGCATCTGCATAATTTTATAGTATTTAAAGGGAACTTCCCAATTGCTGAAAGCAATGTTTGTTTCCAGGCAGAGCACAAGTGTGCAATACTATGAACAGTGATGTGCCTGCCCTTTAATCAGGACTGATAGGCAATATCAGCTTTCAGCACTGGTTGGAAGTTTTACTTCTGTAAAGGCAGCCATACATCAGTAGAATTTTGTAGCAAAAATTTTTTTTTTCAGAATGTTTGATTCTCTAATAGTTGATGAGGTCAAATGATGATTGATTGACCACAGGGAGGGGAAAACAATCGAAGCAACAGGATGGAAATATTTTCTGAAACAAAATTCTAACAATGAATATGGTTTTTCTTCGGGAAACTTCATTCACTCTCAAATTGAATGGTAAAATCAGACGAAAGTTTGAACAACATTCATCAAGTCACTGATGGCATTTATTGAATGTTCTGATGAGATATTTCATATGAACATTCGTACAAGAATCTAACAGTGTATAGCCAGCATGAAACATGGTCACATTGCAGCCCCTCCACACTGACACACAGTTACCAGAATCTCCTCTTTAGAGCCAGAGCCAGCTGTTCTCACTCCCTCCCATATCTGTCCCTCCAATGGGTGCTGGAGGAACAGGGAGGGGAGGAGACCATGAGCTGAGCGACAGTTTTACTGTCCCACACCAGTTATGTAAATATTGGGAAGAGTATATTAACTCTACCAGTACTTCTTCTTTAAAGAGCCATTGAACTCTGGAAGATGGGCCCAAACAAAGGCAGGCAGAAGCAAAGGACTAGTCACCAGTATTGCATGTGGTCTCCATGTAGTGGATCTTTTCTACTTTTCTGACTTATCATGTCTGGTTTTGTCTCCATGTGGAGGTGGACATCTTGGTAGAGGCAGAGCTTCGCTTCCTCTTGTCAGAGCAAGCAGCACAGTAGTTGCATCACCAAATTCCACTTTAAGGGCCCGTGTTGACGAGCTTTTGTTTCTCTGTAGGACTGCTCTTTTCTTCCCATAAAAATGTATAGCAATGCAAAAGCAGAGGAAGAAAGTCAAACTGCACTTGCAATGAATGAAATTAAAGCATGCTGCATTTTGCCATCAAAGTGCGATTAACACAGACCCTAAATCTGTTAAGACTAGCAGTCAAATGCAGCAATGCCTTAGATCTCACACTGCAGATATACAGCTGTGTGCCTAGGTATACCAGGGATAGGGTTGTGCTCGATGTTTGAGCCGAACGAGAGTTTGACTCGAACATCGGCAGGCGCAAGACTTTGCCCAATAAGTGCACAGAGAACTGTGTGAGCCATGATTGGGCAAAGTCATGATGACTTTGCCCAATCATGACTCACCTGTTACAACTGTAAACTGTTGGGCGGTGCTAGCTGTCACTGCGTGGATTCACATCAGGGTACCCCTTTAACCTCAAACAAAAAAAAGAAGGGATTCGGGCCGCCTACTACTTGTAGGTTGTCCAAGGGTTAATTCAGATATCGGGACGGACCATCGTTATCGATTTATAAAAAATTATTATTTATTTAGTATAGCAAAATGAATCACAAACATAGGCCAATCTTTCTTCATTGACCAATAAAAACAAAAATGAAGCAACATGAACTGATCATTATTTTTCTTGCTTTAGCTGGAGCTGTTTAAATTCAAGTGTTCTATATCACCTCCGTCGGATTTTCCTATATGTCAATCTTCTCCTTTTGGTTACAAAGTATATTTAATGTCTTAAATGTCTTCCCCCTATGGGTTCCCTTCTGGGCTTACTACTTATGGTTTTGGGTGTTTAGTCCTTCTTGTTTGGTACCGGTGGTAAGATTAACCACTACCTTGCCTTGATCAGTGTCTTTCTGCTGGTGGCACCGATCACCTGTGATTAGTTAGAGACTTTCATAGGTCCCCTGATGGTATTCGGAGGTAAGCTATGCCTTTGTGTGGAGGCAGCTGAGACTGTTGCCGCTAGTTAGCAATTAGTAATCAATATGGTTTCGCGGCAAATACTATAATGTGAGTATGCTTTTTAACTTTCTATTTAGGATTATGATTTCACTCGATTAATCCGAAATTTCATTTTTCCTTATTATGACAGTAGTTTTTCTTTTGAGAGAACAAAGATTTTTACTCACGTATCCAGTTGTCAGTCTTTTTGCGTATTGTTTAGCTTACCTCTCCATTACCTCTCCATTTTGAGGGGAAGGTTTCGTTAGTTTTATATGTTTTTTGCATATAGGAAAATCCGACGGAGGTGATATAGAACACTTGAATTTAAACAGCTCCAGCTAAAGCAAGAAAAATAATGATCAGTTCATGCTGCTTCATTTTTGTTTTTATTGGTCAATGAAGAAAGATTGGCCTATGTTTGTGATTCATTTTGCTATACTAAATAAATAATATTTTTTTATAAATCGATAACGATGGTCCGTCCCGATATCTGAATTAACCCTTGGGCAACCTACAAGTAGTAGGCGGCCCAAATCCCTTCTTTTTTTGTTTGATGTATGCTTTTGGTTAAGAATTGGTTAAATCGGACCATTACTAAAGGGTAATAGGTTAGAGCTGTACCTCCAGAAGCGAACAAACCTCTCTTGCATTCAAAAGTTTTAGCCCCGAGCCAGACTCGGGAATACCGCCAGGGAGGTTAATAAACCTTTAATACCCCTTTAAAGGGGTACCCAGATTCACATAATACCCCTTAATGAAGTGGCACCCATATACACTTTTTATGGACAATAAATTGCATATAAGGCTTCAAAATGAGGACATTTAATTTTTAAAATTCTACCCCCATAGACTTGCATTGAGTTTCGAATTCAAACTTTTCCCATGTTTGAAAAGTTTGAATTCGAACCGAACATTGGGGTGTTCGGCTCATCACTAACCAGGAATTGCAGTGCTATTTTTCAGGAGGAGTTCAAGAAAAAAAAAGAGACATTTTTCCAGAGTACTGCTTAGGCACTTTTAAAAATTCTAGATTTTCCCTATAACATAGCAACATGTCACTTGCTGTTCCCCAGCTAAGAGCCTTCTGGAAATGCTGATTACCTATCTATCTTTGATATGCACTGAGCCCCTGACCTGCCTGGCCTGCAGCTTGTGTATGAACTGGCATATTTGTCTTGCCCCATATGTCTGTCATGTCTGCATTCAGGACTAATTTCCCTACTTCAGGACCATAGGCCTCCGGAAGGCCCATGTCCATACAGCCTGAAGGATGTAATTATAAGTAAGCAAAGCCGTTGTGTCAGGACATTTAGTCGTAAGGTCATGTTTGCATTTGACTGATAAAAAAAAACAGGGTCTAGTCTATACTTGTTTCCTTTCACAAGACATTTCTGTGAGTCTTATTCCAGATAAAACCCCCTCAGATAATGCAGATAAACTCTTTTGGCTGACCTCATTTGTCCCCTAGCTCAGTGTGAAGACCACAAACACTCATTTTATAGGCTGAGCTGACAAGCAATTTTGTTTGTTACAGTTTTTCGCAGTTTTTTTTTGAATCGACATTGCTCAACTTTTTGTTCAATATTGCTCAACTGACTGTTGCGCAAAATCATAATTGTTGTCCCTTAGGGTGAGTAAGCTTGTTTTATAAAGATAGCCACCAAGATACATCTCATACGCAGGAAAAATTAAAATGTCCCTGGGACAAATCCACAGAACCCCCCCCGCCCCCCACACACACACACCTTATATACAAGAAAGTTATAAGTAGATTTAACACTTAATAACATTGCGCTTGCTAAAGCACTGTGTACCATAAACAACTGCATTTTAAAAAAACTTATTTTAATCTTTTTTTCCCATCCTTTTGTGCATCTCAGTGCTAGGATCTCTTGCAACCTCTTTGCAGCCATTTCCTGCCTTCATGTGCTACAGCGATGGCTCGATGGAATTTCTCAGGGCACGGTGACAACAGTGCGCCATTCGTACAGAATGTGTGTCTTTAAACAGCACCTTGTAGTCTGCACCAGAAGTCTAAGTGGGAGACTAGGGCACAGGGTCTGCACATGGACCTTCACGGCAGAATTGACTGAACCAGATTTAAAGATAATGAAAATGACTTTAACGTTTTTAAAGCATATATGAGATTTAATGATCGCGTTAAGGGCTCTGTTTAGCCTCTCGATTAAAGGGTTCAGTTTTCTTTCTGTTTTAGATTATATGTCATGTAAACCCACAAAAAGGGGAGTAACCGTTCTGCTTGGGCTTCATGATTTTATGGGACTGAGGCCAGCAGCATTTTCTGCATTGCCTGGAAGCTGCATCATTTGTAATTGTGTTTTTGATTTTGCTTGGTGCTACCTAATCCTGACGCTAACTTCCACAGGCCATCAGATAGTACTGACCATACAAATCTTTAAATGCATCATACCCTCAAAACCCAGAAAGATGTACAAACTTTATACACAAAATTTCTACCCCAACATGTGATTTTCTTGGATTAATGCCACAGCTATTAGCCTATGCAGTAGAAACATTGCTGCCACAGCTCTCTTAATTATTGTACCTATTCTTTCTGTTTTAAAAGAGCAACTAAATTCAAATTCCTGAAAAGTCACCATCTAACAGGGCCCGTTCACACCAAAATTGGACCTAAATTGCACCAAATAAAATGGTTCCCTTGAGCAAAAGGAAATCCCAAAATGGAACTGTCTAATAAGTATTTAATCACATATACATTTCATCATAATACATTTTAATGAAGTAGAAAAAAGTATAAACCACACAGAACATACATTTAAAACCTTAAAATACAAAAACTCCCCTACAGCAGCTCAGTAATGAATATAGCTAATAGCATAGATATAATTACCCTTCGCGGGTGGTAGGCAGTCACTTAGTGAGTGAATCCAATTCTGAAGAGACAAGTCGGATACAAAAGTATTGTTGTGGTTAAAGTGGTTACTCACTCCATATGATGCCTCAGTGCAGCGATCTACACAGGTCCCAAAGTATGGCAATCCACACAGATTGATGGTTTCTCAGCAATCACCCATAAACAGGGAGAGGAGAGATATCTATAAGAGGATTCAAGTTGGGTGATCGTAGGGGTCACTCTAGACCATTCATCAAGATTAAGTTTACTCCACAGGGTTCCTGGGTGCACGTGCACAAGAAGGCTGTCTCCACCGTATATGGTACCAGAGATATCTCCTGTTCGTTCCGTCGCACAATGCGGCCAGGTTGATGTGTCTCCGAGTGACGGCTCTCAGCCTACAGACAACAGATCCAATTGCCGCTACGGTAACCCAGGCTTGGTTCATTCGGTAGCGAAGCCTCCAACCCGCCACAGGTTTAAAAGTATATCGGATTGATCAGAGGGAAGTGGGAAGCATGCTAGCCCTGACGCGTTTCCCCCCAGTAAGTGGGGCTTCTTCAGAGGGGCGTGAATGTCTCTACTTGACACTGGTGGTTTATATAATTCGTAGATTAATTAAATAATTATTCCATCAATTAAGCATATTTGTCAAAAATCTTTCATGAGCCGCTGCTAACACTAGCCCTGAGCCCTATACTGAGTGTCCCTGTTCATTCATAAGATGAGTACAGTGTTTACTATATCTACAACTATGAATGAACAGGAGGTGATGTAGATCACTCCCAATTATTCATAATTGAGGATATAGTACACATACAATGTCCTCAATTATCTACAAACACTCAGCAATCACTGATCGCTGAGTGTTTGCACTTGCTCTCCTCTCTGACACGCTGTCACAGGAGGCTGAGCGAGCGGTGCGGGAGGAGAGCTCCGCCTCCTGTGACAGCGCGGCCTGTCTCCACCCCCACACCGCTCTGCCGGACTGTGATAATCATTATACAGCGCAATGGAGAATACCACCAGCTATAGATGACTACAAATCCCAGCAATAATAAATTATACAGCGCAATGCAGAATAACGCCAGCTACAGAGGACTACAAATCCCAGCAATAGTACACTATAGTGTACTATTGCTCCGATTTGTTGTATTCCTCTAAAGCTGCTGGTATTTTGCATTGCGGCGCTGTATAATGTACTATATTCCACACCACACTTTTTTTTACTTCCACCGCTCCAAGCTTGCTCCCGTGAGGGACTACAATCTCAATACAAACTAGTAGTCCATCACTGGAGCCTTTTTTTTAATCCGATTAATCGAACTTAATAATCGGCCAACTAATAGATTTTGAAAATAATCGTTAGCTGCAGCCCTAGCCTTACTACTGGCGATCTCAGGTCACAGGCCGCAATGTCTGCCAGGTGATCTGAGATTCTATTTTTAAGCATACGTTTGGTTTTACCCACATAAAACATATCGCATTTACAGAGCATTAGATATATTACCCCTTTGGTCTCACAGTTGGCGAAGTGACGGGTTTTAATCTTTTTTCCTCTGGGGGTAGTTCTTTCTGTTCCAGTTTGAATGTATCTGCAAAACGTGCATTTTTGGCACTGGAAGGTTCCCTGGTATTTGCAACATTTACCTCTATTAGTATCGTATTCAGTGTTAGTTAGTTTATCTTTAAGGGATGGACATCGGCGATATGTTATGGTGGGTTTATTACGCAGGAATTTAGATATCCTGGTGTCTTCTGTTAGACAGCGCCAGTGTCTACTCAGAATTCTGGAAACCTCATTATGTTGGTTATTAAAGGTTAGAATTAATCTCACTAGTGGGTCCTCATATTGACTACCTTTAGATGTACTTTTTTTCTTCCCCTTTGTCCTCGATCTAGCTTTTGCTCTTCTGTATCATTTTTTAAGGATTTTATTGGAGTACCCTCTTGCTCTTAATCTACTTCTAAGATTTTTGGCTTCCCTTTCAAAGTCGGCATCGGTCGTGCAATTTCGCCCGACTCTTAGGTATTGGCCATAAGGGATGCTGTTCTTTAGAGTCAGTGGGTGGGCACTGATGGCCTCTAAAATAGCATTACCAGCAGTGTCCTTCCTGTATAGACTGGTGTACAGAACCCCTTTGTCATCCTTACATATTAACACATCCAAGAATGGCAATCTCTCTGGATCTACTGTCAGTGTGAATTTAAAATTTAGTGTGTTAAAATTCAAGATATTGACAAAGTCCAGTAGTAGTGCTCTCCCTCCTGTCCATAACATGAGGATATTGTCTATGTACCTGTGCCATGATAGAATATGGCACAAGTACATAGACAAGTCCTCCCTGGCTCACAAGTCCTGTTCCCATCCGCCCAGATATAAATTGCCATAGGATGGTGCACACCTAGTTCCCATCGCAGTTCCTTGTTTTTGTAGATAATACTTTCCATTGAAAAGAAAGGCATTATGGGTTAGGATAAATTCCAGTCGTTGTAACAAGAATCCATTGTGTTCGCTTTCTGAGGTTCCTAATGTGGCCAGGAATCCATCAGTCATCTCTAAACCTTTGGAATGTGGTATTAAGGAGTATAGGGCCTCAACATCCAAACCCACCAGTAATGTGTCGGATGGTACTTCCAGATCTTCAATGAGAGAGATTAGATGTGGGGTGTCTCTAACATAAGAGGCCAGGGATTCAACATGCGGTCGAAGAAAGTGATCCACATAGGTACTTATATTTTCGGTGAGTGACCCACAGCCTGAGACAATAGGTCTCCCTGGGGGTTTATCCAGACACTTATGGATCTTGGGGAGTGCATAAAAGACCTGCGCTCTGGGAAAATTGCACCCTCCATTTTACATCCCTTTCATTGCTTTTTTTCCCATTTTTTTCCAATCTTTATGGGAAGTAACATGTCCTAAGTGGACAAACGTCACTGTATTGCTTTTTTTTTAAACTTGCTTTGTGTTTACATGCATTTTTGACGCATTGCATTGTGCTGAAATAAAGTAGGGCACGCTCTACTTTTTTTCAGTGCACTCCAACACAACGCAGTGGTGTGAACTGCTACCATTCACACACATACATTTTTTGGTTCCCTCCCATTGACATCCGTTGAATCCATTGAAACGGATCACAACGGATTTGATGTGAATGGGGTCTTATGGGATTAATATAACCCCAGATCATGGGATACCCCTCGACTGATGGTTGGTTGGCTACTGTTCCTACACTGGTCTCCTTCAGTTATACCTTCTATGCTCTGTGATAACTATATACGGTGATAACTAAGACAGAATTTATCTCATTTTGTAGAGATTTCCTATCATTTTCTGTTCAGAATATAATTGGAAATACAGACAGCAAAAAATAATGATAGTGGTTTTAATATTTTCCTACTTTATGCAAAGTAAAAAGAGCTTTTGGCTGTACATGCACTTCAAGAATGTAGACAGTGAATATTCTTCAGGTTTTAGTAGTGGGCAGAACCAGCTGTACACACAGCAGTGTAGGAACACACTCAGTGCATGTGATGCTAATCCTAGGATATGGATATTCTACATAGGTTGAATTTTTACCTTTTTAACCTTTTCCTATTTTATGTCTACAGGGCGATGCATGGATCCTGCTTCAGAAAAAAGTAAGCAATGTATCAAGTAATGTGTGCACAAAAGGCTTTAGATAATTCTGGTGGTAGGATTACTGTAATCAATGGAGGTGCAGCCATTCCCAGTTACCTGAGGCTTGGTGGGGTATGAACTCCATCTGGGAGTACCTGGGCTCAATGCATGATTTTACTTTGCTTTTTTAGAGGTGCCAATCTGATATAAAAGATAACATGAATGTGTTGTGATCACAAGCCAGTAGCCAGTTCCAAGGCCCGAACACTCAAAAGGTCATTTATTTTGTGTAAGCTCTTACACGGACCAATATGGAGCTTACACAGTAATTAGACTAATAGGGCAGTGGGGCAGTGGTGGAAAGGTATTAGTTGAGGGGTGGCCTATCAAGAGCACCTGTTCCTTTTGTCTTTTCAGTACAGAGTGAAATATTTAAGCACTGCAGATCTGAGAGTGCTGAACCACTTACACCAGTGATAGTTATGCCTCTGCTTTACTTGTGGTGGCTTCTAATTACACTCCTCTGTGATTTGTTTTTTCCACCATTAGTAAACTTACGTTTTATGGGATTTTATTTTGTTAACACAAATCAATTAAATATTATTTAAAAATTCTGGAATCCTGACAGTCAGGATATATATGTAGATGTGCTCAAGTGCCATCTCCTGCATTATTAACTGTGTCCATTTTTAGCCACCTTCCTCTCCTTTACATACATTTTAGCTCCTGGCTGATGTTAATTAACGTTTCCATGGTAACTCTTCTGGTTTCCTATCAATCACCAAATGTTAGGATCTGAAGAAACAAAGAGAATGTCAGTTACAGCATTTTTGTACCCCAAAAAAGCTTTCAATTTCGTCCTGATATAAATAGCGAATCACATTGATACCATAATTAACTTCTGTTTCACAAGCACATTCAACGTGATCTGTGCTTCCCTGAGATAACGTAAAGTACTGCTAAAACAAAACAAAAATGTTATATTAATAAAGGAACTAATAATATTGATTATGGATATACAGCATATATATATATATATATATATATA
>NW_017306448.1:2114347-2134611 GCF_000935625.1 Nanorana parkeri | reverse complement strand
TGTATACAGTGTGTGTGTGTGTATATATATATATATATATATATATATATATATATATATATATACACAAATGTCTTTGTTTGGATGCTCACTGGGTTTAGCAATAGAATTCACCGGCGCACCAATCTCTGTTTTACCATTCTGCCTTTATTGACATTGGATAGTCATAACATCACATTTAAAGGCAACATTTTGGAACCGAAAAGGTTCATCAGGCAAACAAGATGATAACCATCGTAGATAACATCCACATATATACATAGGTGCTGAGGTGGGATTTTATGTGCACTGGTTATGACTTTGTTTTCCCACTTTGTATGCCTGATAATGGAACCTATTTGATTCTGAAGTGTTGCCTTTCAAAGTGATGACTATCCAACATCAATAAAGACAGAGTGGTAGAACGTAGATTGGTGTGCCGGTGACTTCTTCTACGGCTTGACACAGGAAAGCTTGCAAGAAAAGTGGTTTATTGTATAGCCAACGTTTGTTTTAGTGGAGCACACCCAACCCTTCTCAAGGTTACAGCCTTTACCAAACTGAGTGAATACATGCTTAAACTCAGCCCTGTTTACTAATAAGCTAGTGGCCACCCACACCCTAATATCCTAACAGGAAAATAATTCTGAACCATCCTCATACTGTATATACTGCAAGGAGAGAATCCAAAATATGCATCTGCCATGTATCCGTACCTAGGAGTTCATATATAAGAGAAAGTCCTGTAGATATGTATCAACGTGGGTAGAATAAGCAGACAAACAGACTCACCCGAAATGGAGAACTACAAGATCCAACAGTCTGGTAATGACTGTAGTATTGCAAAAGACGGGCTCTGCCCCACCGAAATGTTGGCTTTACATTAATCTGCTCTCTTACAGCTTCCTTATGTCATTTCTTATGTCAAGCCCCCAGGCCTAATAATCACAATCAATGCAAATACTGCTGTGTTGGTAAACACAAAGGTGGCACCAAAATGTCCGTAAGCAGTTATTTGGTCTTTTGGGCAAGAAGTCAACTCCAGCAAAAATGTTTTTTTTTAATAGAATGGGGGCATAGAGTTAAGTCTATGGCAGGGGCGTCCACTATTTTTCATCTGGAGTTACACAGAGGATTGGTACATACTAGTGACATGTACCGATCCTGTGCCGCTCGGCCACGCACAGGGGGGCTGTAACGTCTCTGGATCCCCCCTGCTCTCCCGGGCAGAGGTAGCGGGGGATCCGACGAGCCGCGGGGGGGGGGGGGGGCGGAGCCACTGTGACAGAACGTACGAGCAGTGAGGGGAGAGAGAGGTGCCGGCTGTCAGATCCTGGCCGAGCGTCTCTCTCTCTCTCTCCTCACTGCTGACAGCGGCTCTGTCCTCCGCCGGTTCCTTCACTTCTTCTCGGATCCCGATCGACCTTATGGGCACCCCTGGTCTATGGCATGTTGTTTTGCTACCTGTGTTTCTATTGGGCAGTTACTCCAACAGAGATGCAGTCAAAAAACAGGAAAAAAAAAAAAGAATTCTTGATAATGCTTTTATTGCTGTCTGTGCCTTCCTGTCCTGGTGAAAATCGCAGCTCCATTTCTTGTAGGCACGTACCAGGGACAGAAAGGGAGAGAATATTTCCCCAATAGGGTCAAATGTAGGAATAGGAACCTGACGGATATTACCCATTCTTCCCCACTTTGTCTTAGATCGAACATACAAGCTTTTGAAACATAACAGATACAGATGAGAATCACACATCTATACACAAAGAGATACTTTCTTTGTACTTACCTGGTATATAAGTGGTCTACCATTTCAGTTGATTAAATACTGATGTTGGCCCAAAATACCTGACTGGTGGAAGGTGAAGGGATGTTGACCCTGCTGTTGGCATAATTTATCTTATCTTTACTAAAGTTAAAATGCTCATTCAAATATGATTTGAAACCTCTTCTTTGTGGATCCAAAGTTAATCCCAGTGTCTTTTTCCTAGGAACATGTACTGACAATGTCCTGGGATATTGTGATGACTTACCGTACAGCAAAACCATGTACCCTAACTCATTAGACCATCGATCAAGAGGGGATACGGAATTCAGTGCTGAGTACATCCTGCTGAGTGTCATTGACAGCTTGCTGCAAGGAGAATGCAATCCTGACCTGAGACTTTTGGGATGTGCTGTCCTGGCTCCACGATGTGAGAAGAACAAGATTGTAAAACCATGCAGAAAAGTCTGTGATGCTCTAAAGAAGAATTGCCTTCCTGCCTTTGATGCTATTGACATGGCGTGGCCTTATTTTCTGGACTGTGATCGCTTCTTTGCAAGTGAAGAGGAAGGGTGTCATGATCCACTGGAGAGACTAAGAGGTACTGTAATCTATCTATCTATCTATTCATCCATCCATCTACTTATCTTAAATCTAGGTTCCAGGCTCCATTGGTTACATATTCTACTTCTGCTATGGGTATGTCGGGGAAGGTCCCATAAGGTTACCATTAACATTGTTGAGTATTTAGAGTAGAACTATGGCCTCCCATTCAAAATGTGCCGAGGCATTTGTTAGTGCATGTGAACTTACAGCTTTCCCCTTTTCCCCCCCTGCAAAGTCTTACAAATACCTGTTGATATCCAGCCAGTAATGTTCACCTCATGCAGCTTTCTGTGATGGGGTGTCAACACTGTGGCAGTGCTCCTCGATTCAGAACAGTGTGTCACCTTCATTAGAGTGGCATAAGAAGACATTGCAGGGGGACACAGCTATCAGAGGAGGATGAAGAGAACATCTGAATGAGACCGAAGACACTTGAAAATATATAGTATTTGTTTTTCAAGGGGTTGGTTGCTCCAATTAAAGGGGTATGTGGCTCCTGTGGAAGGGGTATGTGGCTTCAGTGAAGGGGATTTAGCACACTTGCAAGCATATTGATCCTGATTATGCTTTGTTAATAATTTCAAACCGATCGAGCTGTAGATTTCTGGGTTGTCTGTAACAAGATAAGGGCTTCCTGGTTTTATTTAGTGATTGTATGTGCTTAACAGTGGTCAACCAGAGGTTTTTACAAACGACACTCAGGTCATTCATCTTTAAAGTAGTACTAAATTACCCACTTTAAAAAAACAAAAAAAAAACAAACAATGAAACATTCCCCAGTACTTTTTTTTTAAGTCTGCAGAAACACTTACATTCTTTACTGTTCACTGCCACAGCTCCAGGTCCCACAGTACCAATTTCCCAATTTTTGGGTAGGGAGGCACGCACCCTGTGCCCTGTACATTCACAGTGCACTACTCATAGCGCATGCTCAAGCTGCTGTGGCACCCTGTTTGGACACGGAGCCACCCAATAATGGGACCCAAGAAGGGGGGCTTTTGAAGATGAGGGCATGAAAGCAAACTAAATGCTTAGAAAGGAAAATTGACATGCAAAAATGGAAAGTGCTGATGTCTGCAGCACTATAAGACTTTTTTTTTTTTAAATAAGATTTAATAACACTTTAATTCCACATGCAGAAATCTATAGTTTTTACATGTATTTTGATATCCAGGAGTTTTCCTTTTATTTGACTGGGCATAGAATTATACAAGAAAAACCTGATGGGAAACCCAGAAACCAAGTAAATCAGAAGGGAGGAGTGGATTGTGATCCAGACCATTTTATATTATGTTCAACGAAAAACAAGGGAAAAAATTACAATGTTAAAGAAAAAAAATGCAGATAAAACAAAATGAAAACATTCACTGAGCTACTAATGTTGCACAGTAAACAATAATGCTTCAGTGCATTTCCACTTTTGCAGTCCAACTGAGATAACACCTATTTAATATTTGTTACATGTTCCCATTCACATAGCAAAACTTAATAAAAATATTTAAAAACATTGCTGCTTACCTTTTTACTTGCTCTTTCCTGAAAGTGTTATGGAAATTCACTTGGTTCAACGCACAAATCCATGTCGCATTAAGCTGCACCAAACGCAAAGAATTTCCCCCGTTGTACTACGCTCTTTTATGCAAGGACTGGAAGTATCCCTTTCTATAGAGTCATGTAGAGTCATGAGACAGATGTTGCTTGTTCGTTAATCCCATGCTAAGAGACCTGAACACAGGTATGTTTATTGTTTATACCTGCCCAACAGGAAGAGATGCCAGACAGGAAGGGGTGTCTCAAACAGCGAGACAGGAAGTGATGGCAAACCAACAGATGATTTCAACAACCAGCAAACCAGGAAGTGGGACAGACAGGAAGTGAACAGGAGCCAGCTAACAAAACACATTAGTAGAACAATCACATTAGTAGAATAATCTATCACCACCGGAGTAACTTTATCCAGCATTGCTCAGTGATCAATGCCACATAACGTTACTAGGATTCTAATGCGCGCTCATTCACAGGGACAACGTCATTATCCCTAGCGTGTTGATCAGGCACACCAGAGAGAACAAACGCACGTTCCTTTCATACACTGCGTTCCAAACAAATGTATCCACGCAAACCAATAAATCCATGCATTGCACGGGGGGCCCCAGCCGGCGTCCATACATTCGCCAAGAAGACACTGCTCCGCCACACATAAGAAATCTCCTCCAATGGATTAATCGCCCAGTGTCTATTTACCTGACACTGAGAGACTAATGACAAAACATTACAATACACTAAAAAACACATCCTAGTAAAATTTCCACAACAAAAGTAAAGATTCTTTTGAAACTGAATTTCCCTCGGTAATGCAAAGGGGTGGGGGGAATTTGTCTTTAACCTAATTAACCCTGTCTGTGCTGTGCTGGCAGATAACATTATCAGTTGTAAACTAGATTTGAACACCGTCTGTTGTAAATTAGACTTGAACACTGTCTGTCCTATCAAGGAGTTAAAGATCTAAAAGCATTGTAAGTTATATCGGGGAAGTTTAACCTGCCCCTAGTCTTCCTATGGGGACAGCCGGAGTTTCCTGTCACTTGGAAATTGTACAGAGAATGCATGCACTATTTTTTGTGATTGCACTGCACTGGAATGCAAGGCATTGCTGTACCACTTGTTCTGGTGCGGGTAGGAGGCATGTCTGCAATGCCATTGACATGAATGGCGGCACCACGCCCCATCCCAGAACGCAGGAGGCTTGGTTTAAGCAATCTGGTGCATTCAGGGCACAGAATGCACTGGTTAGTGTGTTAGCAGGCCCTTCAGCAAGGGGAGTGTTCCTGCTGCATCACCAGCACATGTGTTTCAGGATAAAATTGAGTGGATTGATGCAGTACAGCAATGTTTGGATTACAGCCAGGCAGTGTTGCCTGTATGCATCTCAATGTTTCATTTACAATTATACTGCAGTGAGACTTTAACAAACTGATTACAGAAGGACTTAAGAAGAAATTGTTAAAAATACGCAAAAAGGAAATGAAGATAATAAACAAAAGATAGCAAAAAGTCCAGTAAAAACAATAGAAAAACGATGAAAAAAAAAGCCTGATATTATAATGCTGGAGAGAAAGATGAGAATCAATGAAGATGGATTTACTGAAATAGAAGAATGGTAAAACAAATGTGCAGGATGAAGAGAAGGGTAAAAACAGGAAACGTTCTGGGGACTAAAGGGCTGAAACATAGAAGGTGAAGAGTGTTTTTTTAACACTGAATGTGGCTGTGTAAAAAAAATGGTAATAAGGAGCAAATATTAAAATGCCGGGCTGGATACTTTGAAAGCCATTAAACAAAGAAATGCTAAATCAGAAAATGGAAGTAAAGAATTTTTAGGGCCAGAAATAAAAATTTAAACTGTATAAAAAAATAGAATCAAACAACTGATAAGAATAAATTATAAGGACAGGATGGTGCTGGTTCAGAACTGATAAAACAAAGATGACCATCTTTATGGAAGTTAAAGTGACCCTGTCACCACGGGCAAAATGCATTCCAGTACGCTATTAACAAAATTAAACCTTATTTGTGTATCACTTGGCTGTAGATGCTCAAATCATCTCTGAATTGGTGCTGACACTGTCCTTCCTTCTGGAGGGTGGCTACTTTTATTCTCCATGGTCCTTGTGTGTGTTAAAAAGTAGCCACCGCTCCAAGCTCACTCCCATGATGGACTACAATCTCAATACAAAATAGTAGTGATGTCCCGATACCAATACTACTATCGGTATCGGGGCAAGTACAGGGCATTTTCATGAGTACTTGTACTTGTGAAAATGCACAAATTCTAAAGGCCGATACTGGCCCTTTAAATGTTTAAACAAGTTTGGATGCCTGAGGTCCTGCGCTTGCTGGGGATCTCAGGCAGCCTGCTGGGGTGCTGGTCTGGCCATCCGTTTCCTCCTCCTACCTCCCAGCGCCAGCACAGCACAAGACAGCCCCACACCGGCCTGTACAGCCTCGGAGCCCGGCATGAGCCCGGATCCCTCCTTTTCAGCCTGGCACCCACCTACAGGGCCCTGGTGAGACCCAAACGCAGCCCTTGTGAGATCTGCACGCAGCCCTGGTGAGACCCAAACACAGCCCTGGTGAGTCCCAAACGCAGCCCTGGTGAGTCCCAAACGCAGCCCTGGTGAGTCCCAAACGTAGCAGGAAGAAGGTTCCATCATATGCCCCTGCCCCCATCCCAGCATATATGCCTTGCCCACAGGTGTGGGCAATAAATACCAGCAGGAGGTCGGGCTTGCCCCAGGACATGACCGTCCTGTCAGATCTTCATTCCTCAGTGTCCAGCCCCAAGAACCCTTTGATGGTCCTCATTTACATATCAGCCACCTGCTGATTCCATTCAAGATTCAACCTTCCATCAAAGCTGTATCATAGATGTCACTTTTTTTACGTTCCAACACATCCCTACAAATTAGTAAACTAAAGATGAGATTGTAGTCCATCACGGGAATGAGCTTAGAGCGGTGGCAACTTTACAACACACACAGGGACCATGGGGAACAAAAGTAGTCACCTTCCAGAAGGAAGGACAGTGTCAGCACCAATTCAGATATGATTTGAGGATCCACAACACAAATAAGATACAAAAGTTAAGGTACTTGAATGCATTATTATGGTTTAACTCCTGAGTTTAGTGTCACTTTAATAAAGACAGTAGAGAAGATCATCTGTACCAGAGGTAGGCAAACTTTGGCTGTACAGCTGTGCCGGAACTGCAGATCCTATTAGGCATAGCAAGACTCTGAGAGCAACAGGCATGCCAGTGGCAGATGCATGGTGGCATTTGTAGTTTCAGCACAGCTGGAGGGCCAGAGTCGGCCTTCCCCTGATCTATACTTACCTTTTAGATCGCCTCTGTCTTAAAATGCCACCTTTTCTCTGCTGCCGCGCTGCTGCAAGTATTTCACAATTCTGGTGGGTTGAATCCCTGCATCCCCTGTCACACACTGTATTTCCTATTGCTGACCCCTACTTCACCACAGGACGTGAGTCGGTGAACCCCATGTATGAACCATATGAAACACAGTGTGCAGCAGGGGGGGGAGCAAGTATTCAACACACCAGTCAAATACCAGCAGCAGAATGGTAGCAATAAAACAGTTGCATTTCAAGACACATCCGCTGAAAAGATAAGTATAGATAATCTTTACAGGACTGCCCTTTTTCTTGTGACCCCGTGGTGACAGGGTCAGTTTAGTTCGTGTATTATTAATTTAGGTATGGAAGACATAACAAATGCCAGAAGATGGGAATTGGGAATAATCTGACCTATCCTGAGGAAAGCAGACAAAGCTGTATGTAGGAATTATCCTGCTAAATATCACATATAAAGTAATAATGAGAACTTTGGCAATGAGATTGGAACCTTATGTGGAAGAGATCCTAGGAGTCTATCAATGTGGCACTCAGGAAAAAAAAAACCGATTTACTTGTTACGCATGGTGTGGGAAAAATGTGGTGAATATAATATCAGTTTACACCATCTGTTGTGATTACAAACAGGCCCGTGATAACTAAGGATAAGGATGAATATGGAAAACGTTAAACAAAACACTACAGGAAGTTGGAATCCCTACCACGTTGATAATGCTGGTGAAGAACATAGTTACAGATACAAGAAGAGAAGTGCAAGGACAAATATTAAGAAGAATTGCAGTTAATAGTAGATTGAGGCTGCGAGATGTCTTGTAAAATATGCTGATTCATTGAAGCCAGAATAAAGTAATACAAAAAGTTTAAAGTGACATTAAACCCTCAGATGTTTAAACATAAACCAATACTGTAATGTGTGCCTTACTGTAATCCATGGTAGTTTCCTTTCTCTTTGCTGTTCTTCCTTTTAAATCCTTATCTCTTCTCATGCTGGGGAGAACTTCCGTTTTGCAGCTGACTACCTCTTCTCTGGAATGTTACATGGTGTCTGTGTGCACGCTCCCGACCTGAGCCAGGACTACAGGATGAAGTCTTCCCGACATCCACATCCCCACCCACTTTAGATTGGCAACAGCTGCTGCCTGCATGTGCTGTTGTTTTACTCTTTTCTGCTGTGTTCGTGTCTGATCGATTCTCCTAATCAGAACAAGGTATTTTTATTTTCTCTTTTTTTTTTAAACAAACTTTATTGCTTATGTTTTTTCATAAACAAACCTATTCATTGTATTGTGTACTGTGTGAGGGCTGCAATCCTTTTTTTTTTTAAATAATGATTTCCTAGGTGTTGATATATATTTAGATAATCAATGTAATATTTATATTGCTGCATTTAAAAAACACAAACTTTGATTATTCTTTATTGATTTAAAAGTAACTGTAATCCTAAGGGCTAATTCAGCCCTCATACAGTACAAAATACAATGAATAGGTTTGATTATGAAAAAACATAAGCAATAAAGAGTAAAACAGTAAAAAGAGTAAAAGAGTAAAACAACAGCACATGCAGGCAGCAGTTGTTGCCAATCTAAAGTGGGTGGGGATGTGGATGTCGGGAGGACATCATCCTGTAGTCCTGGCTCAAGTCGGGAGCGCGCACACAGACACCATGTAACATTCCAGAGAAGAGGCAGTCAGCTGCAAAACAGAAGTTCTGCCCAGCATGAGAAGAGATAAGGATTTAAAAGGAAGAGCCGCAAAGAGAAGGGAAACTACCATGGATTACACTAAGGCGCACATTACAGTACTGTTTTATGTTAAAAACTCAGAGGGTTTAATGTCACTTTAAGGCCTCATTTACACTACTAAGAGCCGGCCCGTACAGATCCGTGCAACGTGCATGGCCGTATTGGGCCGCTCCCGTGAAGGACAGGTGCTGCGTGTGATTGCACACGAACATAAGTTCGAATCGAACATCGGCAGTTGGAGCGCTCACCGAACTTTATGGGATGTTCGCGGTTTGTTCGACCGCGGACATTCCATAATGCCCACTGAAGCTCTGCTTTGTTAAAGTCTTGGTGCAAGACTTTGCCCAATCAGGGCTCAGCAGAGGAGGGGCCTGAAGGAGAAAGTTCTCTATCAGGTCCCCCCATTGACAGCAGGCAGTGGGCGGGTGCAATAGCCTGCTTGCTATTGGCTATTGCATTTTACAATATCCAATAGCAGGCTGGGTATTGCTCCCAGCCCGCAATGAAGAGGAGGCAGGGGGGCGCGGCAGAGGAGCCGCGACCGGATCGGAGAAGAAGCCGATGGACCAGGTGACCAGATGCCGGGACAGCAGCGGAGGTACGGGGGGCAGCGAAGGCATGCCGAAGTCAGTGTCCCCGCTGTCTCCGCCAACACAGGCGCGGTGAGCAGCAGGGATTTGAAGGGACACAGGCCGCTGCAGCCACAGTTCTCCTAAATGTACCGGCAGCTGCCGGTACATTTAGGAGAACTGTGGACCCGGTTCATAAGTACGGATTGTCCGTAAGCCGGACGTCCGTAACCCGGGGACTGCCTGTATAAGCCCTCTTAAAGGGCACATTCATTTTTTAAATCAGATAGTTTTTATTGGCTTTTTTTACAACAAACACAGACGAATCGAGTTCGTATTCAAACTTTTCGGCCGTTCGAATGTTCGAACACGGGGGTGTTCGGCTCATCACTAGTGCGGCAGCGTATGGCCAAGTCCTCCCAGAGAGTGGTAGTGTGAATGAGGCCTTAATCAGCTAAATACATCCCAGGTGCAAAATGTGTCAAAGCTTACAGTTTGTTTTTGTTTAGTTTGTTTAGAAAGCAGACACAGTCGTAGTGGAAAAGCCTGCCCCCTGACAACACATGCTGCAGAGTTGGAGCTGGACCCTTGCTCTCTGTGATGAAGCAGTGGTCTCTCTGCAGAGGTCTGACACACCCCCTTCTAAGTCAGATCCAGAGCTCTCAAACAAGCAGGGAGCATAAGCTTTGCTTACAGGGTTATAGGTCTGACTTGGTAAGGGGCGTGTCAGACCCCTGCAGGGAGACCACTTCTTCCACACAGCCTTTCTGCTCAGTCTGTAGCTGCTTTGGAAGGAAAAAAATCTGTAAGGGCCGGTGCACACGTAGGCGACACGCAGTCGCGCGGTCAGGAGTCGCTCAGCTGTTCACCATCGCGCTGTGGGTGCCATTATTTTCCAATGGCACCCCAGTCGCACCGGGCGGCTAAAACAGCCACTCGTCGTGTATCGCAGAAAAAAGTAGTAGTAGAAGTATTTGTAGCATGATTTCCGCTCACAAATCGCTAAAAAATCGCTCAATGTAGCTGGTCCAATATATTTTAATGGAACTGTTCACATCTCACAGCTCAATGTCGACTGTAGCTTGTGGCTTAAGCTTGTCGCTTGAAAATGACCTATTTTTCCAGCGGATTTTGTGCGATTTGGCCCCGCGATATTGCGCAAAACACAGATTCACATTGAAGTCAATTGAGTTTTCCACACCTTTGTGGTTTGTCGGGCGGACAAAATTGCCTGTCGTGTGAAAAGGTGCAGGATCGATTTTTGGCGGTTGTCACACGGTTTGGGTCCCATAGACATCTCTATGCATTGAAAACCGCATGTTTTTCAATGAACAGTCGAGAGATCGAAAACACGCGAAAACAGCTCGGCAAACACGCGACAATCGCACAAAAACAGCTCGGCATCTGAATCGCCTAGGTGTGAACCTAGCCTTTAGCTGAAGCTCATGTAGCTCAGTGTGAATGGGGTCTAAGACACTAAACATTTTTTTGTTTTGAGGCACCCGGATTGTATGGATCTCAGTTATGATGCTAGTATCGGTACCGGGGCCGATAGAGGGCATTTTTACAAGTACTTGTGAAAATGCCCTGATACAGAGCGCCAATACCGTCACTTTCATTTTAAAAATAGCTTCAGGTTGGCCAGAGGTACTGCACTTGTTGGGGTCCTCTGGGCAGCCTGCTGTGCATCTAAACGAGAAGCTCCTCCCACAAGCCCAACAAAGACACTGAGCATGGCCACAATTTGATATCTTCTGCCCCCATGTGCTCCAAGATGGAGACTCTCATAGTTTAGAGTTAGGACCGCACTATAAGAGGTGCCTTGGCGCGGCAGTGCGGCTTACACATCCTTTGCAGAAGACGTGTATCCAAACCTCTGTCATTGTCCTTAGTGGTGAGACAAGTTGTTTTACATGCTGGTTTGTGAGTGTGCCATGATGCCTTTCTACTGTTCTACTGAGCATGGCCACAGCCCCTTAAACCACTGGAGTGTTGCTTTAGCAGTATGCTTAGGGTTATTGCCCTGCTGGAAGGTGAACCTCTGCCCCAGTCTCAAATCTCTGGCAGACTAAAACAGGTTTCCCTCAAGATTTTCCCTGTCCCTGCCAATAAAAAACATCCCCACAGCATGATGCTGCTACCACCGTGCTTCACTGTGGAGGTGGTGTTTTTGGGGTGATAAGGGGTCTTGGGTTTGTACCAGGCATAGCGTTTACCTTGAAAGCCAAAAAACGAAATGTTAGTCTCATCTGACCAGAGTACCTTCTTGCATATGTTTGGGGAGTCTCCCATATGCATTTTGGCAAACAGCAAACTTGTTTGCTTTTTTTTTCTGTAAGAAATTGCTTTTTTCTGGCCACTCTTCCATGAAGGCCAGCTCTGTGGATTGTATGGCTTAAAGTGGTCCTATGGACAAATAATTCAACCTCCGCTGCGGAGCTTTGCAGCTACCTCAGGATTGTCTTTGGTCTCTTTGTTGCCTCTCTGATTGATGCCCACCTTGCCTGGTCCGTGAGTTTTGGTTGGCGGCCCTCTCTTGGCAGGTTTTTTTTGTTGTGCCATATTTTTTTAATGGTGCTGCATGGGATGTTCAAAGTTTCTGATATTTTTTTTATAACCAAACCCTTATCTGTACTTCTCCACAACCTTGTCCCTGACCTGTTTGGAGAGCCCCTTGGTCTTCATGGTGCAGCTTGCTTGGTGGTGCCCCTTGCTCAGTGGTGTTGCAGACCCTGGTGCCTTTCAGAACAGGTGTATATAAACTGTGATCATGTAACACTTAAATTGCACACAGGTGGTCTTTATCTAACTAATTATGTGACTTCTGAAGGTGAAGGTGCACATACACTGCACGATTCTCGTACGAGAATCACGGGAAATCCCATGATCGTACGAGAATCGTGCAGTGTGAATGAAGACGTGCGACCGTTTCTACTGTACGGTCGCACGTCTTTTGTCTAAGGAGCATTCTAGAAAACCCGCCGAAAATCTTACGATTTTCGGCTGGTTTGAATGATGCTCGGGAGACAAATGCGAACGGGCCGGTGTGCGCACGTGCACACTGCCCGTTCAGCATTGCGGTCATCGCAAGCCCGCAAGCCCGCCCCTCGGGGGCGGGCATGCGATGATCGCAAGTACGATCTGCCTGTCCAAGATGGGCAGATCGTACGTTTTTTTAATTACTTTACAACCATCGCAAGACTAAGGTCTTGCGATGGTTGTAAAGTGTATGGCCACCTTAACTAGTTCCACCACATCTTATGTAGGGGCTTCATACATATGCACGCACCACTTTGACGGTTTTTTTTTTTATACGTTGTTAAAACAAGTTACTTTCTTGATTTCACTTCACAATTGTCCATGTAATCCAAATAAAAATCAATTTTATTGCCAGGTAATAATGCAACAAAATAGGAAGAATTTCAGGGAGTGAATACTTTTGTAAGCCACTGTATAAAGCAATGGATGTTGAGAGGTTCCAGTTGTGCAGGTGAGCTGGAGATGTGTATCATTAGCTGATTTTCAGTTCCCCAATATGAATCTTATGTTCCCAAACTTACTAGTAGTAGTATTAACATTTATTTTGGTGTTTCAAACAGTATATCTACGCTAGATATCGCTTATAACATACTTGCCAGCCCTTATGCAGGAACTTTAATATACAGTAATTTATAATTGCTTATGAATGATTTATATTTACTTCTAATGTAGTTTTACTTGTTTTGTGTTAGCCTGGCACCTTATTGCATTTTCACCTGAACTCTGGCAATTGATTCCCATCAACTACCTTACCTCATACAACCTCATATTGCTAGCGTTTGAAGGCTGAGAATTGACAGGACAGCAACTGCTGGACCTCCAATGACTTCTGACATCGAACACAAGCTGAAGTGTCAGGCCCAGACAGAGAAAGTAAAGCTTAATAAAATGGAAAATGTAAATCTTTTATAAGTAAGCCTGCACTGTTGGAACATTTAAATAATGAATATTCAGATTCTTGCATAAACTCATTTGTAAATCTGTCATAAAAATGTAACACAGTAACCTTTATGTCTTAATAAGCACTCTAGGAATCTCCTAATTTAGTAGCGTTGCTAGGTGGCTGCCTTCAGATTCTTATGACAACTTCAGCACTTGAGTCTGTCTTTGGTGTTTGGATGCATCAGTTTTAAGAAAATTATTTTTTTGGCTTCTGAAAAAGGGGCATAGTTGTTATGCTTGTGATAGTGGGTGCCAAATGCTTCTGCACATTTTTAGCACCACAAACTTTTGTCATATGTGTTTTTATGACACAAGTATCAGTACATGCAGTTCCGGGCACTGGGCGGGTAGCTCTTTTCTACATTTAGCCCAGCTTTAGGCAATCAGAGCTAAATGTACAGCAGGGAAGCCGCCACTTTTTTTTTCTGCAGAGATCCCTTGTATGCAGCCTGCAAGTCTGCCATTCTCTATGGGAAGGGGTTTGGAAGGTAGGGGGGTGCATTGAGGAACCTGGCCTTGGGGCAGCACAGAGAGTAAATCCTGCCCTGTCTACAGGTGCACCAGTACCTGCGCGCACTGTGACTCCGTTCACACATAAGAATGGACTCACATCCAGGCGACACCTATTACGTGTCTTTTTGACATGCGTTTTACCCGTGCATATTAAGTTGCGCGTTTTTGTGACCAGATTTTGACACAATCATGTGAATGGGCAAAAATGCACAAAAAAATCACGCTGCACGTTTTTCAACTGTTTTCTATTGAGTCTATGGGACAAAATGCGCTGAAATCTGCCCCAAAGTAGCTCATGTACTATTTCGAACAAATGGCGTATATCAGCTTGCAAACATATTCACAGGTGTGAATGGGGCCATAGAAATGAATGGGATTTCTTGGGTGGAGCGTTTTGTCACGCTGAATCAGCTGCGACAATATGCCTAGGTGTGAATGGAGCCTTAGCGGTTTTCTGCGCAAACGCGATGAACATAAAAAATAATTATTTTCAATGTGTGTTGTTTACGCTAGGGCGACGTCCGCGCATCCCACAAAAAAGTCCAAGTGCGATTTTCTGGGTGGATTCATTCCGCGTGTATGTAAAGGTTTGTGTGTTTCCCGCTGGAAAACGCTACCGCTATGTGTGAGTCGAGCCATGGAGTTCCGGGCAGTAATTTGTTTTCTACATTTAGCTCTGCTTTGCACAAGCAGAGCTAAATGTAGAATAGGAGAATTCACCTGTTTCTTCACAAGTAATCTCGGCGATGTCGCCAAGCTCACTGTAATTAGACTGCCGGTCCGTCCTCCCCCCCCGCCGCCCCCTCCCTCCCCTGCACTTACCTCTCTCCGTGCTGCATCCTCCCGGCTCCGTCCTCGTCGCTGCCGTCTTCAGTATGGAGAGCGGTGAGCAGAGCAGCAGGGTTAAAAGTAACCCTGCAGCTCTGTGTAGACTGTGAGAGGGGAGAGCTGTGCTCTTCCTCTCTCACCGGTCACAGGAGTTCCGGCACAGTGCTGTGCTAGAACTCCTGTATTGGAAGTGACAGGTTCAATAAAGTACAAACAATTATGGACACCGGCACTCCAATTGTAGAATAACATCTATTTATTGACGTCCATGCAAAAATATACTTATTGCAACGTTTCGGGGTAACGCAGGAACCCCTTCATCAGGCAGAACAAGTGAAATTTCATGTGAACAATACAAGTATATAATGTAACCCCGTGACGTCATATTCCCGCCAAAATTCAAATACAGTGCATACTGTTCAAGTGGATACAGTTGCATTAATGTGCTGATTAAACATGGCTCAATAGAAAATTGTTCAGTACTTGAGAAGCATGTTACCTAGTGTAAAGGTGCTCAGACTATCTATCGGAGTAACGGCTAAAATAACACAGCTGTCTATCCTGGAGTGCCGATCGGCAGAATAGGGGGAGTGGTTTGCCGCTGTCTTCAATAAAGAGAATTTGCCATCTCCAAATGCTATCACACAGTGACTTGTTAGCTCCTGCGTGATAGCAATAAAGTTAGGTGAAAAAAATGGATAAAAAAATAATTACATAAAAAATAAAATAAAAAGTAATAATAATTACATTAAAATATAATTATAAATAAAAAATAATAAGATAAAAAATTATTAAAACAAGTAAAAGATGACAAGATGAATACAAATGTAAAAAGTAAAAAAATAAATGAAAAAGTGATAAAGTAAAATAAAGAAAGAAATAAAAAAAAAATTGGCATTCTCTCGGCGTGGGGAGGGGGCATTGCCGAACCCGGCCTTGGGGTGGCAGGGAGGGTAAATCAGGTCCTGAGTGGAGCCTAAAGGTCCTCTGCATCGGAGTGCTTTTTTCTGTGGCAGTTTGCTGATCTGACCTATCAGGCAGGGGTTCACTAGTTTATCAAGCTGCATTGTAGGCTATGGCTGCTCTGTGTTACATCCATACAGAAGCAGCATCATGCTATGGTCAGGATTCACTTATTACTACAGGCCTGGTATGTATACTGCATTTCCAAATGCTTGTAATATAACATTATATACATTCCAGGTAATGTTTAAGCTGTGAATACTTTTCCTTTAAAGGTGAACCAAGTCAGTGGAAAGAAGCTCTCAGTCCCAAGGCACAGCATTAATTTTACCCAAATGTGTGTCCTTTTATCAAAACTTCTGTCCTTTTTATTGAAAATAAGTATGAAACTTCTTCATCTGCCAACCTCATGAGAGTCGTTTCTGCTTCCTGCTTTCTCCCTAATGAGCAGAGCACCCAGGCTTGTTACCACTCTCTTGTAGTTTACACTCTCTTGTAGGGAAGACGGCGCTGATGGACCTACATCAGCACTGCCTGTAGTGGGTGGATCCAGTCTTCAAATCAGTTTGGTCTTGCACCGCCCTTAGTCACTGATTGGCAGCCCATGCATGGGACATGTAGTTCTAAGAGGCACTTGTACATCTCTAGGATGTGATGTACGGATCCTCACAAGACCCTCCTTTTGCCACACAGACCTTGACATCAAACTGTCTTTTTGGGGGTGAGATCACAGCAATAAGAGCTCATATTTGTTAAAGAGGGATGTTTTGATGCAAAAGAGCATTCATACTAGATTGAAGCTTTAATGATCCCAAAACCAAGATAATGGCATGGTACATTATTTAATTCATTCTTTACAGCAGTGGTTGGTAGTGTTTAATCATTTCTTAGCATGTGCATTTATTGTAGATGGATATATACTTTTTTATTTTTCTACAGTTAACATTGAAGAAACACCTGATGATTCGCTTCCTCAGATGCCAACTACCTTCATCGAGTTCATTCACCACAGCTACAAACAAATGGTCAGCATCCTGAAAAAAACTGCAGGCAAGTGCTCCCATATCGCTAAGACGTACACCATCGGACGAAGCTTTGAAGGGAAGGATCTCATGGTGATTGAGTTTTCGACCAAACCAGGCCATCATGAACTATGTGAGTATCATTTTCTTTAAAAGGAAATTATAATAGTTTCAGGCCTATTTTATTTTATTTTATTTAAGTTTATAATATATAATATAATACAGTACATTTGGATATCTATAAAACTATCAGTGGGCATAAATGGGATTTGCAAGCAGTAGTAGTAGGAGACTTAAAATTAAACTGCATGCAAACAGCTAAATACACTGGTGCAGTATTTATAACAAAGCTGTTTTACCTGCCCAAAAATTGTATTTCTGTTTATCAAGTCCTGATATTTACACAACCCTGCCACACATCATAGCCCTGTCTGGTAGAGAAATAGACTTGATTTTTTTTTTCTATTGCAGTTAAATAACATTTACAGGTTCTGACCACTGCAGACTAGGAACCTCCCACAAGAGCTGCAGTTTTGGAGTAGCTCTGACCCAGTCATCTAGCCATCACAATTTGACCCTTGTCAAAGTCACTCAAATCCTTACGCTTGCCCATTTTTTCTTCTTCCAACACCTCAACTTCAGGGACAAAATGTTCACTTGCTGCCTAATATATCCCACCCACTTTCATGTGGGGACAATAGAGAGGGTTTAAGAAATTGTTTTCTTATACACTGAGTGGCCAGATTATTATGTCCACCCCATCAGTACATCGTTGGGCCACGAGATGACTCCACGAGATGACTTCTTTGGACCGCCTGGTGAATCCACGAGATGTTGAAAGGTGATGCAAGGAATCTGACACTGGAATCTGACTGTACCAGTCTTGCCACTCTCTGTTCTGCCCTAACATTGACTAGTCGCTGACGGCCACAATTCGCACTTTCAGACCCAGATATTCGGCTGACAGTCCAGTGTTTAAACACTTTAACAACAGCTGCTCTTGAACATTTAACAAATTCTGCTGCTTTGCTGATACTCGCTCCATGGCACGAGCGCCCACAATCATCCCACGTTCAAAGGCTGTTAAATCTGGCCCTTTCTAGCAACTTCAGCACGAAATTATAGCTAATTATGGCTAATTTGCCTGCAAACGTCAGGTGGTCATAATAATCTGGCCACTCAGTGTATATGTGAATAACCTTCTTCTTTTGGGCAATGCCAGGTTTTGGAAGGACTGTAAGTGAATTCCCCATTTACTGGGTATTTTAATCAATCACTGGTCTTTGCTGATAAATTATGCCATAGATTTGTGTTAGCATAATTCTATCCATTCACAGTTCACAATTAAACTCTTCCCAAATAGTTTAAAAGTTACTATTCACAATTTAAAAAAAGTCCCCATGTAGAGTGCCCTGAGGGGTCTGCACAAAGAAATGGCCTTCGAAGTTTGTGGGCAGCGTTACCCTTACAGGTCATTCACACTAGCAGCATTGAGCTGTGTTGTCCAACATGGTCTTAATACAAGGACAGTGGCCCTAATTCCTATTGTCTCTGTTCACACTAATGCACTACATAAAATAGAAAATGCTGCAATTTGTTCGCATTGCAGCCCATAGTAGAAGAAGACAAGTCAGAAAAAGGGTTAAACAAGCAATTGCTACACATTGGCAAAAAAAATTTGCCATGCAGCATGGCATATCACATGCACAATGGTTTGAACAGGGCATTAGGATTCAGATATTATTTTCTAGTACTTATTGCTTTTGTGTTACTGAACTGTATAATATGAGTTTATTCCACTTATAAAATAACAGACCAATTTGTTAAACTTTCAATTGTTTCTACAGTGAAGCCAGAATTCCGTTACATTGGTAACATGCATGGAAATGAAGTGGTTGGCAGGGAGCTATTGATCTATCTTGCCCAGTATTTGTGCTCTGAATATATCCTTGGCAATCCCAGGATCCAGACATTAATCAACACTACAAGGATCCACCTGTTTCCTTCAATGAACCCAGATGGCTATGATTTAGCATCCGAAGAGGTAAAACTAATTCATACTGTTGGCATTTAGTATTCACAATACTGTGGGTATCCTCTAGACCCTTGGTTCTCAACTGGTGGGTCATGACCGAAAAAGTGGTTGCGACCCCATCTTCAGTGTGTCGCCACATGCCTTCTACTTTTCTAGGTGAGAGGCTCCTCAGCCTCCCCCTAGCACTGTCAGTTCTTGCGCCGAGCAGCCATTCAAAATATGTTGCCTGATGCTGAGTGTCAGCTTGTGGTGGGGTGGGCTAGGGCTGTGGCTGCTAGGAAGCTCCATCCATATGTGGATGGCTTACAGCTCCCTTGAGTGTCCTGTAGAAGTGCCTGGACCGGAGTGATGTCACATTCTGGCTTCCGGCACCTCTACAGTGTGTGCAAGGGAGCTGTACAAGTGGATGCACATATGGATTAAGCGCCGTCATAACACAGGCTGAGGATCCACTCCAGTTCTCGTACGGTAGGAGACTGGATGGATTTAAAACATTTTTTTTTCCAAGTGTATATGTTTGTGTGAAAATAGCTGTGAGATTGTGTCTGTGGTTGTGTGTGTCTGTCAGTGTTTTTGAGGACCCATTCATACTAGTACAGTGTGTTAATCGCACAGTCCCATGCGATTAACGTACTGTACCACGCAATCGCACCTACCGCACGTTCTTGTGTGGGAGGTGCAGTGAATTGCCATCCATTTAAATGACACCCCAAATGCATCTTCCACCCACAGTTCTATTGACCGCATCGGAACGAGCGGTACCGCAATGTTGTGCGTTCCATTGCAGTGCAACTTCGATCACAACTTAATGACCAAGGTCAAATGTGGATCCTGAGGTTGCACAGGTTGAAAACCTCTGCTCTACCTTCCCCAATTGCCAGTATATCTCTAGGTGATTTATAAATTATTTATTAAATGTCATCAGAGCTAAATCATTCATTCTGAATCACCTATATAACTTCATAAAGTGCATTGTATTTCTCATAATTAGGGATGAACTTTGGGTTCAGGTCAAAAGTGAGTTCAGCCCAAACCCGCCTGTTTGCAGATTGGCCACATACCAAACAAAATGGCCATATTTATGAATGGCTGCCTGTTTTTTGCAAAGGAAGCAGCCATGGATCCTGAGCACCGCCGTTGACCAAATATGGTCATTACCAGTCCACATGACTGTTAACATTGAGCGGTACCTTTCAAGGGGAGCGGCCTTCACCCTCGGAAGGCACCTTGTCCTCATATTGAGGAGACAAGGCCTCATCCCTACATCCTGTCCCCAGGAGGATGTTTGTGTGTGGGAAGAGGGGGGGGGGGGGGGGGAGGGGGAAAAATGTG
>NW_017306448.1:2113670-2114232 GCF_000935625.1 Nanorana parkeri | reverse complement strand
GGGGGGGGGGGGGGGTTAGAGCTTAAAATTTGGAAGTTTCCTTTATAATAAGGGGCCCCTAGATGTCCTCTAACTGCAAGAAATGATTAAATAAAGATGGTGAAGGTGAAGAATTACTTTATCTAAAAGGATATTGTTCTGTTCCACTATGTTAATCCAGCGTCAATCATGTTGTCAAGCCATGTAGATCCATTGTCAAACTACAGATTGTGTTGCAGTAACTATTTTTGAAAAATATCACAATACCTTCTATATAGTTAATAAAGGATACATATAAAACTGGCAGGCGTCCTAATCTAATTTTTTTCTTCTATCAGTGTAATTATATTTGGCTACAAGTTGGTACACATCCCTCTCCGCTTTATTATGGGAGAGGGGGTGTGTTCTAGCATTTAAAGTGTATTTCCATGCATGCAGTAAAATTTAGAACCCCCCCCACCCCCCATTATACCTTTGTTATATGTTCCCATTCACACAGCGTACCTGTGTGAATGGTATTTATTACCTTTCCAGTTGGTTTGGGGGGGGGGCAGGAATATACACAGTGTAACGGCCGCCGCCG
>NW_017306448.1:2086955-2112987 GCF_000935625.1 Nanorana parkeri | reverse complement strand
GTGTAACGGCCGCCGCCGTCAGCTGCGGGCAAGGAGGGAGGAAGCGGCAGCCAGCCGCTCAGTCGCTGGGCCGATTGCGTTCCAGGGTGGAGCGCACGTTCCTCACTTCCGGGTTTCGGGACCTCGCACCGTGGAACGCGGAAGTGCGCCGCTGCGTACGTCGGCTCCTCCTTCTCCTCTAGGGCCTATTTAAACGCCCAGACGAGACACCATGGCGTTCCTAGATTGTGCCAGAACGCCTGCTGTCTCCTGGGACCCTCCACGAACCTCCAGATTGCTCCCTCCTGCGAGTCTGAATCCACCAAGGACCCCCTGTACCTCCATAGCCAAACCCTCCAAAGTGCAAGTATTCTAAGTGCAGTTGCACCTGTTGTCATCAGGACTGTTTGATTTACAATTTCAAGCCTTAATACTACGGGGAACTGGACCCATACCAAATAACTGTATTGCCATCTAAGTTCTGCGAAAACTCCTTACTCATTAACCGTACTCAGATTATTGTTTACTCGCTTAGGATTTAACCCTCTCCAACCCCACCTTATTATTTAACTTGACTTGTACTCACTCTTTTAATTCTACTTGTTCTTTGTATTAGCAAGTTTCTCAGCAATGTAAAATGCAAAGCCTGAATGGCTTGCCTTTCTGACTTTTCCTCTCCTGTGCAGGCTGAGAACAGGAAGCTAATATAAAAACATATTTGTTTGCTGTTTTTTTAATTATTATTAATAGTTTAAATAAATATGTCCCTGTATTAAAAAGTAGGGCTGTGCAAATTAACGATTAATTTCTCGATTAATCATTCATCTTTTTGAACAATTAAAAAATGTTTGATCGCTAATGAAAATACTCACCTCTCCGCCGGCTTCCGGGAGTCCCGTCGGAGATCCGGTGACGTCACGGTCATCGACGTCACCGGACTCCTCCCCCCTTCCCCAAGTGGCTCCGTCGACTAACGAAGGGAAGGGAGGAGGAGTCCGGTGACGTTGATGTCCCCAAGTGGCTCCGTCGGCTAACGAAGCGAAGGGGGGAGGAGTCCGGTGACTTTGATGTCCCCAAGTGGCTCCGTCGGCTAACAAAGGGAAGGGGGGAGGAGTCCGGTGACATTGATGTCCCCAAGTGGCTCCGTCAGCTAACGAAGGGAAGGGGGGAGGAGTCCTCCCCCCTTCCCTTCATTAGCCGACGGAGCCACTTGGGCCGGTGCGTTTGCCCAAGAAACTTTCTGCACGAGCGCCAGTCAAGGCATTGGCCTATACACATACAGCACAGCAATGAAGTAATAAAATGAACTAGGATCACACTAATCCAGCATGTTATTATTCTGAGTTGCCCCACTCAAGCGGTGGCCATATTGAGTGGGGCACGTGAGATTAATAACATGCTGGATTAGTGTGATCCTAGTTCATTTTATTACTTCATTGCTGTGCTGTATGTTTATAGGCCAATGTAGTTGGATCTGTATGTGCGTTATAATTAATCAATTACATCAGCAGAGTATTGCTGGGAAATCTCATCTGTAATGTCTCGAGATCTCAGTGAAAAAAATTTTGATTAATCGAACACGAAATCAGTAACAGCCCTATTAAAAAGCAATCTTTACTAATCTGCTTGAAGTTCAGCTTCAGCAATATATTTTGGGGGGAAATGAAGGTTATATGAAAAGAGAGATACAGTCCTTATGGAAGAACCATGTGCTGACCAGTTATGGGACCTTTCAGGGGGTTTGTAATCCGTGGCAATGTATTTCTCTTCCAGGGAGCTGGCTACAATGGGTGGACAAATGGAAGAATGACAGCTCAGAACATTGATCTCAATAGGAATTTTCCAGATCTGACTTCTGAAGTTCATAAAATTATGAAAGTACGCTCAGCTCGTGTCGATCACATGCCCATTCCTAAAACCTATTGGTGGGAGAAGGTATAATTTTTTTCTATTTATTTATCTTGTTGCATTTATAATGTTGTGCGGTCTGCAGAACAACATAAACATCTGCATAAGACGATGTGTCTACTCTAAATGGCAGAAATCACTAAACCATTTAAGGATTCAATTACAAATAATTGGCTTTCCATTTCTTGGAGCTTGGAGGCACAGAAGCTTTGGCACCCAAAGGAACACCCCTGTGCCAGAATTGCCTCTTAATATGGACCTTTACCCCCTTTCACTAAAAATTACAGCAGCATGCAGCTCTGCATGCTGATTTAAAATCATCTTACATTCATTAGTTAAACAAGCTTGCTTTTCATTTACTTACAAATTGAATTCATCTACTTCCTGGTTCAGTTCTGACAAAATGGTGTAAGTGACAAGGCATTGCATCTTGGGAAGGTTACATCAGCAGAGTATTGCTGGGAAATCTCATCTGTAATGTCTCGAGATGTCAGTGAAAGGCATTTTCCTCCCCTGAGATGATGAGCATGGTCACATGCCAGAGTTCCAGGAAGTATAGGGAGATTGATTCATCTGCCCTTAGTAAAAATGATCACTGTAAGAAGAATATGGAGGAAAAGGAAAATAAGGTATGCAAAGAATAAAAATCATTTATCTAGAAGCATGTGTTTGTAGATTGTCATTACTAAACATTTCTAAAGATGTGTTTGTTATTTTAAAGATATGGGTAAAGGCCGACTTTAAGTAGAGCATGCTCTACTTTTTTTTCAGCGCAGCGTAATGCAACGCGTCAAAACCAGATGTCAAAGTGACAGAATTGAACAGAAGTAAAAAAAAATCATAAAAGTTTGTCCACTCAGAACATGTTATTTAAGTTAAAGTGACATTAAAGGATAAAAAAAATGTTTCCCTCCCCCCATGTTAATGTCAGCACTTACCTTAAATGATGTCTCTTAATCTGATCTTCTTCTTCTTTCCTGATGTTTTCATCTGTCCCACCAGTGCGGCTGCGGCTCTCCGATCCAGCGCTGACTCCTCTCTGCTTGCAGGCACTTCTGATCCCGCGTTGTCTGCATGCCGGTGCACGCGTCCATAGACTTACCTTGCGTCTCTGCTCGTCTCCCGGCCGAGAATCCGCACTGCGCATGCGCCAGCCCCAAGATTCGGCAGCCGCAGCGGGAGCAGCGTGTGACGTGTGGCTCAGGCCGCATGTGGAGCCCGGAACAGTACCGAACAGGCAAATCAATCAATAGCCGACGAATCGACGATCGAAAACGTTGCCAACGTTTTCAATCGTCGATTTTTATCGACTAAATCGATTAACTGTTGCAGCTCTACTTTGTGGCCACACGAGCAGTTCCGGATACTCGTCTCGTGAGCGCGCAGCGATAACGAGGTAAGTTTAAAACGCTGTTAAAGCGGGTTTAAAAAAAAAAAAAAAAAAATTTTTGCCTATATCTACCGCTTGCTAGCAGTAGATATAGGCAAAAAAAATGGAGGCTTTAGAACCACTTTAACAACAAAAAAAGTTAATTGGCAAAAAATAATAGTAATTAAAAAAAATGCAACAGAAGACAAAGGAAGTCAACAGAGGATTAAATTGCAAGTCAATGGACCTCTGGTAACGTTTTTGCTCCAATTTTGGTGTGAATGTGGCCCTTACAGGTCTTGTAACTTCCTCCCAGCCTGTGCCTGGACAGTAAAAGGAGAAGCAAAAGAATGAGGTGCTAATCTCTCACTCCGATCTTTCCTGCTATCAGCATGTTCCTTATTAGCACATCAGTAATTCAGCACAACTGACTGGCTTCTTGTGCTGCTTATCTGTCTCCCAGTTTGAGTACTTCTATAGGAGATTGAAAGAGGCCAATACCAAGTCAGCCCTGTTTGTATTTAAAAAGTGCATTGAATGATTTTGTAAAATAAATATTACTATTTACTTTATATTTGCCTGGAGTTCAGCTTTAAGCAAGGCAGACGTAGATAGACAGCAGTTTATTCTGGAAGTGTAGTTTAGGGTATCAACTAACTTACACGTCAGTAACCGCCTTGAGCCAGATAGTTCTTTCATTTGAAGCTTGATAAAAGGTTATTGTTTAGACCAGAGTTGGTCTTTAAATGATGTGTAACTATGTCAATATTGGCGGAATATGAATACCTCAAAGTACGGATAAAATGTCCCATTATATCAGCGCGTCACATTCCCGCTTACATTGTTCTGTCAATCACCGATTCACCGGGCTGCAAGTCCAAACCTCACACTCTCCTGATCTCATTAAACTTCATGTCGGGTTCTGGAGAACTTATTATCAGTTCAGATGTGTGTGTAATGAGTTTCAGCCCCGATAAAGCTTAGCAAGGTATGAAAGACATTTGTGCAATCATTAGAAGCAATTATGGAGATTATTCAAAGAAACGGAAACAATTACTGTGACCATTCACCACTGAACTGTCATCTACATTTTCAACTAGAAATTATTCATGTCTCGGTGTATTGGAGTCATTGGAAGTGCATTTCCTGTTGTCCAGATTTTTGCATTGTATGGAATCCTTTTGAATCTAGAATATCTGGCTAATTATATTTTTTGTAAGAGGCAACAGTGGTTGACCCGCTTGGTAAGGCTTTTCCCAACAAAATGGAATCATATTTGTACCGAATACGATGGAGTTCTGATATTATCTTATAACAAATGTCAATGTGTTTGAACCGAAAAGGAACTTTGCTTCCCACACCTGCCAATTGCGTACGGATGATTTTCTTTTACACCGCAGATTATTAGTGCTGATAATAATGGGACATTGTAAGTGGGCAGCAAACCTTTTAATATAATTTTTTTTTATGGAAGCACTATCACTTTTACTATTGCCATAATAGTATTTTGACATGATAATAAAGCTTTTATAGTATCAATTTTACTTGGGGTTTAAGGTTAGTATTTAACCACTTGAAAACTGGGGTGTTAAACCCCCTTCCGGTCCAGGCCGTTTTTCGGTATTCAGCGCTGAGGTACTTTCACTGACATTTATTCCATCATGCAGCGACGTAACTCTTTTGGTGGTATTTAATCACCACTGGGGTTTTCATTTTTTACTATATAAATAAAAAAGTGCCGCTAATTTAGAAAAACAAAACAAAACTGTTGCCCCTTCATTATGTTATGAAACATTTATTACTGCCCACATTTTTGGTAAAATATAAAAGATGGGGTCACACCGGGTAAATAGAAACTAAACATGTCAAGTTTCAAAATTGCATGCAAAACACTGCCATACCCAAATTTGCCCACAGGCGACACTTTAAAAGCTTTTACTGTTCATTAATTTAGTGTTAATTTAGTGTTAACAGTGATTGATGGCTCTAGAATTATTGCTCGCACTGTGACATTCGAGTTGATATGTAACGTGTGTCACAATCGTCATTTTTGCATGTAGGAGCACCTGATGCATTTTTGTGTTTGTATGTGAATGTACGTGGGGGCGAGAAACGTTAAAAAAAAAAAAAAATGTTTTAAATTTAGTTTTTTAGATGTGACAGGTTCTCTTTATGGAGACATCAGGGGTCTGTTAGACCCCTAATGTCACCTAGGGACCCTAAAGTAGCTGATTAAGGACAGATCTTCTTCATTAGCTTCTTCTCTGGCTACAACAGTGACAGTTGAAAACGAAAGTGATGTAACACACAATTCAGAGATCAGAGGAGAGATCAGCAGGTGGAAGTGTGCTGATCTCCTTCCAATCTGGGTAATTAATGGAACAAACAGAGTCCGGGATGTTCAAAGTTTCCTGTTCCTGCAGAAACCAAAAGACCTTTCTGGAAATTCACAAGTCTGCATGAATAAATTCCTAACAAATCACAAAATGCAGCAGCAGTATGATTTAAAAAGCTGTAAATTTCTTATTACAAAATGTGACCTTGCCTAGGCTAAGATGGTATCGGGTCAGAACTATTGGCAGGGCAGTCGGTGCCGCTGGCCCAGGGCTGTTGGGGGCCCACTGAGATCCGGCCTGGCAGTTGCTTAACAACCCGGGGGGGGGGGGGGGGCGATAGTGCAGCTGCCCCGGATCTGGAAGTGGCGCCAGGCAGTCACAAGCGGCGAACACAAGATAAGCAGCTAATAGGGCAGCCCTGGAGACAATGTGTCTTTAACTGTCCAGACATTTCATTGGTTTAGATGGATTCTAAACCTTCAGAAATCATCTCTGGAACCAACACATCATTTGGAGTATCTAGATCTAGTCCTGGACACAGCTCAAACCAGAGTGTTTCTTCCACAGGAGAAACGTAGGACTCTGATAGTCGCTTCCTTTGAGGCACTTCCATTTGCCCATTTTCACTCCAGATCTGTGAAGTTCAACATTAAGTCATCATTGGACAAGTCAGTCTGGTCGCTGGACAGACTGATTTTTTTATCGCTAAGGACCCGGTTTTTCCTGGCTTTCTTCCATTTTTCTGGCCACACCATCATTCAACAGCTCGCAACCAGAAATCTCACCATGGCAAGAGACGTAGATTAGATTCTGTTTTGGACAGAACTTTACATTCCAGCTTTGTCAGCCATGTACATGCTTGGCATAGACAATTGGCAGGCAGACTTAATCAGGGAGGAAACAGAAGCATTGCAGCAACAAAATAAATGTAATAGATTTTAGCTTGGGCACAGCTTCACTTTCCAGCCTTGTCTTTTGTTCAAATTCCAGGGCAAGACATTTAGCAGGTAAACTACATCAGCCAGCAGTCCCTGGACCCAGAGGAGTGGTCCCTACACCCAGAGGGGTTCAAGAACTTGTGTTGCAGTTTGGAGACACTAGATGTGATTCTCCAGGTTCAGCAACAAACTGTCTTCGGGTACAGGGGTCCTCTAGCGGAAGCATTGGATGCTCTACTGTAGTGTCTCAATGGGATCAGTACACTCACATCCATACTTTCCCCCTGAATTTTTTTTCTTTGTCTGCTTAGCAGTATTGAGAATGAGGGCATTCTGGTCATCCTCATTGCTAGCCCAGGTGGATGTGAGAAGCCAACCTGGTATGACTCCTGGTAGATGTTCCATGGGCACTGCCCGATTGTCAGGATCTATTGTCCTAAAGATCAATTTTCCATCCTGCTTCACAGTTGCTGGTTTTAACAGCATGGTCTCAGGTTCTGAAGGACAGGGGCCTTTCTGAGTCTGTGATCCCTACAATGTTCAAAGATAGGAAGTCTATCTTCTTCATGGTCTATTGTCAGATGTGGAAGGCATTCTTCACTTTGTGTGAGTTTTGGGGTTTACATCCCAGGAATTTCTCTGTGGTATGAATCCTTTTCTGCCTTTTCTATGCTGTTTCATAAAAAGTTGGACTCGATAAAGATCTTTGTACAAGGGGTCTTCTATGAGGCTCCCCCATCTCCTCCCAGTGCCACAGATGGGACCTGAATCTGGTTCTCTCTGCACTTCAGAAACCACGATTTGAACCCAATAGAGACATTCCTTTCCCTATTCTCCCCACAAGGTGTTTTATTATATAGTCATCACCACTGCAAGGGGAGTGTCTAAATGGGTGGCCTTACCCTGCAAAGAATCCTTTTTTGTTTTTGCAACGGGACAAGGTGCTGTTAAGGCCCAGCACTTCCTTCTTGCCTAAGATAGGTTTGGCCTTTCACCAGGTCCCTCTGTCCACCAGTTCACCAAAAAGGAAGTTTCTTCACAGTGTTTGAATGTGGTTCAGACTGGGAAAGTCTATCTCTCATTCACTGCATCTTTCAGAAATACTTATTCCCTTTTTCATCCTGGATGGACCCCAAAAGAGTGCACTGGCTTTTCATCCCCTTATTTCTATTTGTGACCATCATTCAAGCTTATGATCTCAAAGGATCTGGTTTGTAAAGGCATATTTTGTTAGGTCTGTATACGCTTTGTGGTCTCTTTGACATCAAGCAACTGTTTCCCAAATAGCAAGACTGCCATCTGGTCTTCTGCTGACACATTCTCTAAGTTCTAACAGGTGGACATGTTTACCTCATCTTATGCCAGTTTTGGACATAAGGTCCTTCAGGCAGGTCTTTGAGCTGCAGAATGCCCCTCGTTCTCGCTAGTTTTTCTTGAGTTCTTAAGTCTGTTTGCGCTTGATTGCTGTGCTGCCCACCTCTCAGTTGGACTGCGGTTTGGTTGAAGACTTCCTGTACCCCTGAAGAGAAGAGAAGGAAAGAAAAAAGGATTTTGTACTCACTGTAAAATCTTTTTTCTTGGAGTCCATTGAGAGGCAAAGGTCACATTCCCCTGTGTTTATGCTCATGCTGTTGGTACTGCTTTACTCAAAATTGAAGCACACTGGTAGTAGGAAGGGTTATTCTGGGCTGGTCTGCAGTTTTTTGTTTGCCAGTGCCCAATTCTCCTGTAGATAGCAGTATAACTTGAAGGTTAAAAACTTCCTGTGTCCCTCAATAGACTTTAAAAAAAAAAGGATGTTACAGCGAATACAAAAATCATACAAAAATCCTATTATCCTTATTTGCTAGATGTTGGATGTGTGGCCAGTATGGGCAGTGAACATAATTTGCCCTCTACAGAAATCAATGGGGATTCGTTAAAATCAGTGATTCATTATTTCCTTAGGCAAATTATAGGCAATACCTGTCAACCATATAATAAATGTGGATATTACCAAAACTTGTTTTTTCCATTGAAGAATGCAGAAAATCCAGATGTGCAATTATTAGCATTGAGTCTTCTGGAGGGGGGCTACTTTTGTTCCCCATGGTCCCTGTGTGTGTTGTAAAGTAGCCACCGCTCCCTCCTGTGACTACAATCTTAATACAAATTAGTAAACTAAACGTGAGATTGTAGTCCATCACGGGGAGCGAGCTTGGAGAGGTGTCTACTTTACAACACACACAGGGACCGTGGGGAACAAAAGTAGCCACCCTCCAGAAGGAAGGACAGTGTCACCACCAATTCAGAGATGATTTGTGGATCTATAGTTTAGTGATACACAAATAAGATTCATTTTTGTTAATAGTTTAGCTACTCAAATGCATGTTTAAGATTTAACGCACTTTAACATATGCACAGTACAAGGTGCATTATCACATTTTTACACAAGATGGCACAATTGGCCTATAAGTTGATTGAGATTGTTCTTCCACAAGGTGTCACTCTTTCTAAATCACTTAGAGCCTATACACCAGTGCTTTTTTTAATATATTATCTTTAACCACTGCATCTGATTTCTTTTAATTTTTTGTTTGGAGAAATATTTCTAATGGAAAACCTATAAAAAAAATTTAATAGAGGTTACTAATTATTGTAACCTGGTCAAACAATTAATTATTCAAATTATATACGTGTTAAACTCAGTCACAAAGTCAATCTGGATAGCAGTAAAAGCTGTTGTAGAAGAATGGTGGATAAATTATTGCATAATTCAGGAGCCTAACAGGATCTTACAGGCATTTCTACAGAGCCAAGGTATATTTGCTTCTACTGGCAAGGATAGGGCTTAAAAAGTTAGGCGCCAGCTGTAATATTTTAGACAAATTGGCTACTTGGCTTCTTTTATTCCCCAGAGCAGATGTAGAATATATTCTGTGTGCTGTTGTTTTATTTAATCAGAAAAAATAGCTTTATCTCGGTGCTGTTGATAAAAGCAGCGTTGCATATTTGATGTAGTTTTACATATTGCTTCAGTAAATACGAATAATCCATTTAAAATATAGATTTATTTCCTTAAAGTTTTGTAATGGATGAGGGCTGATTTACACTGTGACGTCTTACATCTCTAAAGAGCTCTGGCTGTCCTCCTCCCCAAACATGTCTCATTCGCTTTGCTGCAATTTTATAAGATAAGCATTCCTTTAAGACTGGGGATAAGGCTCTGTGCAAATAGAACAATGTTTCCCTCAGCTTCTAGTAGTTATTTGCATACTTTTCAGAAACATGAATTGGGACTGGTCCTTAGGACGGTAAATCAGGGAAAGGCCTTTGGCCCTGGTGGAGTTTCTGGGAGAATAGTTAAAGCTTGTGCTGATCAACTTACATAGGTTTTTACCAAGATTATTATTCTTTCCCTAACACAAGCTATTATTCCATCTTACATAAAGTCAGCTGTTATCATTCCTCTTCCCAAAAAAGTCATAAAACTATTGAAAGCTTAATTGACTATGGACCAATCGCAATCACTTTAGTGGTTATGAAGTGTCTGCAGAGATTGGTCTTACGGTGCATTAAAGCTAGCTTATCTGGTGCCTTGGATCCATACCAGTTTGCTTACTGAGCCAACAGGTCTACCGAGGATGCTATTTCTACAGCCCTACATAAGGTGTTAATTCACTTAGAATATTAGAGAAGTTATAGACTATAGATTAAACTTCATTCCTTAAAGCTGCAAACTGGGGAAAAATGCTCTCCCCCCACCCTGCAAGGGTTAAGTGCTCATTTTTGCCTAGGGTACCAGGATCCCTTTTGCTTACCTTATCCCTTGCTCCCCTGGAAGCCAGTGCTCAACTCTTCACTCCAAAGTTCTGGGTCTTTTGAGGGAGCCTCTGTGTCCTCACTTACATTGTAGGACTACTACTCCAGCACTTGATGACATCAGAGCTGCGACTGTTGGCTGGAGCGTCTTAGAGAAGAGGCTTCGGGGGACTGGTCGCATGAAAGGTGAAGCCTGGGGGAATGAGGGATAAGGTAAGTAAAAGTTATTTTTCCTCACTATGTGCAGCCTGGTGATGACATCACTGCTACTGTATATGGTAACAACTTTGCAAAGACATTTGGTGCACTTTAAGTGGATTATACTGTATACTTGTGTCTATTGAGGAATATATTTAAAGCAGACCTTTTTTCATATCTTTGAAATGACAACAAAGACACCTTTAGAAATGTTTAGTAATGACAATCTACAAACACATACTTCTAGATAATTGTCAGCCTTGCATTCTTTGTTTACCTCATTGCCCTTTTCTTCCCCATTCTTCTCACAGTGGCCATTTTTACTAGGGGTAGATTAATATCTCACTTTACTTCCTGGAACTCTAGCACATGTGACTAGGACATGTGACCATGCACATCATCTCAGGGGAGGAAAATGCCTTTCCCTGAGATCTTCTGAGATTATAGATGAGGTTTCCCAGCAATGCTCCGCTGATGTAACCTTCCCAGGATGCTTGGGCACAATGCTCCGCTGTTGTAACCTTCCCAGGACGCTTGGGCACATTATATCACTAATGCCCAAAAGGACCAGGAACTGTAATTAAAATAAAAATATGTTTGTTTAATGAATGTAAGATGATTTCATATCAGCATTCAGTGCTGCATGCCAATGTAATATTTGGTAAAAGAAAGTAAAGGTCCGCTTTAAGTGAAAGTCTTTGTGCCTGTTATTCTGTTCTATTCTATTGAAGAATTCAGCAGGGAGGCTGACACCTTCTCATAATAGCTATAGTACCTTGGTGAACTTTGAAAAGCAGCTGCAGAAATGTTGTTGGTGGTGTAAGAAAGCAATTAGCATTTACTAAACTGAAATGGGAATATTGGTTATAGATGGGATGTTAGGGCTTGTTCACACCAGCCCAGCCCTGGATCAGATCTGCAAACGCATTGCAGCGCATTTTTGATGAGTTTTTGATGTGTTCCGGTGCATTATTTAAAATTAAAATTGGATTTCAGGTGCGTTCCAGTGTGTTTGAATGCTTTTGCATGGTTTTGGATGCATTTACATGCATTTGGGTGTGTTCCAGACCAGAAAAAATAGTGCATGCAGCATTTTTTCCGCACTGGAACGGACTGCACTAGTTTAAACAGAGTCTAGAAATGCCATAGGAATGCATTTCAGCTGCGAACAAAAACTGTTCTGCTCGGAATCTGGTCATGGTGTGAACATGCCCAATGAAATCCAGGCAGAGAAAAATACCAGATCCTTACCTCTGTAGTGGAGCTCAGATTATTTTCTTTTCTGTTGCTTAATTTTGCGCTAATCTAATACAGAGTTTTTAGTTTGGTGAAAAAAATGACTGTGCAACGATTCTTTGTGGGATGCACACTGACTAAACAACAAAGTGGAGACAGAAAATGAAAGAAAAATTGCAAACAATTGATACTAGGGATGCACCGATACTGATAGTGGTATCGGCGCCGATACCGAGTATTTGGGTAAGTACGAGTGCTCGCCCAAATGCTCCGATACCTTCCTCGATACCGGAACTTCCGGTCAGAGGAAGATTTCCTCTGACCGGCAATGCCATAGGAGAACATGGAGCCGGCTTACCGGGCAATCAGCAAGCCAGGTGGTGACTAATGACCCGCCTCCCGGCTCCCTGAGTGGCCGGGAAGCAAGCCGGCTCCTTGCTGATTGTCAGGCACCTGACTGTTTGGTAAAATTCTGCACCACAGGAATGCTGGTCAGATGGCCAGAAGCAAACAAGACGAATATTGGACATGTGTTTCTGCTTTCTATCTAGATATTTTATGATAGATTACGAGTGATTTTACAAGTAGAATATGGAGTACACCAATGCTGCTGGTGGGGGTAAGCCAGATTGTCCATGAGCTGCTGAGCTGTCAGCTTGTTTTGGTGGATTATTCCCATCGCTTCATCACAATGGAAGAAATCACGAAAAGAATGAAGAACAATGATGATGTTGTTTCGAGCCGGCTTTCCAGCCAATCAGCATCGAGCTGGCTTCCCGGCCAATCAGGAAGCCAGGTGGCATGTCATTACTCGCTGCCCGGCTTCCTGATTGGCCGGAAAGCCGGCTCAATGCTGATTAGCTGGGAAGCCATTTTCCCGGCCAATCACAATCGAGCCGGCCAAACAACATGAAGCCGGATTCCCGGGCAATCAGGAAGCCAGACGGCATGTCATTACATGCCGCCGGCTTCCTGATTGCCCGGGAAGCCGGCTCCATGCCAGCGGAAGCACCGCTATCAGTACTCTGTATCGGCGAGTACCAAAAGCAAAGTATCAGTACTCGTACTCGATACCGAAATACGGGTATCGCTGCATCCCTAGTTGAAACAATTTATACTATGTTTAAACTGAAAGTGTATGGAAACTCAAACAATGAACTTCTCTTATTTGCATTGTGTTATATATGTTCAGTAAAAAAATACCAGTTTATCCTGCCAGGAATCTTGTGAGCTTTTAAGTTCATGTACAGTCTGCAGTGTTATCTCAAACAGTCTTATCAACTCTGTACAGTTCAACATAGTGAGGAGCTGCTCTGTAGTCCTGACATGTCTCCTGTCCTAACATGGCTATACTGTTTCTCCAATGATAGTGTACATTGAGTAAGTATTGTCACACTAGGACATGAAGTGTGTTACTGGCAGGATCATCAAGTGAAAATAAAGGGGGACAAATCTAAAAAAAAATAAATGTATGCATCCTCCATCTCTACAGATTGGGTAAGCTGCAACATAGGGAAGAGCTGCTCTGTTGTCCTAACACACCTCCCATTCTAATGTGACAATGCTGCTCCTCCATAGATACAGCGTGTGGCATTGTCACCCTAGAACCGGAAGTTTGTTACTGATAGAATCACCAGGTTAAAATAGTGAGAAAAGCCAGAAGAAAGAAAACTAAGAAAATAGGGGAACAGAAGGAGCTACACTACAAAAAACAATTGTATATACCAATCTCCAGGGTTTCAATGAACTGTATGTAAAAAAACAAATAATCCCCTAGGCAAAGAAATCCCTAAATGGAGCTGGTCTAGTAAACAGGTAACACATATGTGGTATTATATAAATGACAATATTTAATGGTAACAAAATAACAAATAGGATCACCTATAACAAGACATCTAAAAACAATTAAAATGACTTCCCTTGGATTACCCAAATATAACAGTATGGGTGATAATCTGCAAACCACCTAAGTGGCAGATAGTCACTGATGCAAGCACAATGGCTGTGTTTCAAAGGTGGATACAAAGTATCGGAGCTTACTCACATCGTGTGTGGCTCAGAATGGGGGACAGTCCTGGTTGGATCCCGTGATGGTGCGTGAATGACATTTTTCAATGGAGCATATTTGTGTGTAGCAATTCAATTCCAGAGAATATGGTTCCTTTGTAGATCCAGAGGCTCTATGGGTGCCTCTCCCCCAGCTAGCTGGAACTCACACTAACCCGCGGGATTCAATTTCCAATCCTGGAGAAAACACCCGGGGATTGTTTCAGCATGTGCGGCCGCACAGTAAGATGGAATGCGATGGAATCCCCATGGCGGTGTGCCCGAGGTGCAGTAAATCAGAAGGCTGTGAAAAATCAAGTGGCAACAGCCCACTCAAATCATACAGGCTTTGCTGTTGCTGTGACCTGACAGTGTCCAGACCGTCTTAGCTCCGTCCCTTTGATTGGGAAACAGTATGATTTTCACTCTCACCCGGCCATGTATAGAAAGTAAAGAGTCAGCTGCGGGTATCCTGGGAAGCTTTAGCACACGTTAACCTGACGCGTTTCCCCCCAATCAGATGGGGCTTCCTCAGAGGGGCGTGTAATTGGTGCCTTGTAAAGGTGTGTTAAATAGCTCACTAATGAGAGCTAATTTGGATCCAGATTTCACACAATCATATCCAAGCCCATGATCCAAAGCTATACGTTATTTCAAAGAAGAAAGAAAACTAATGCAGTCACCACATCTGAGGACTAAGGACTGGTCTGCTGCAATAAAGTACATTTTTGTGTTTTTGATATTAGATACACTTTACCTTTTCCATAACAGCTTACTCCTGTGAATGTGTTTTTTTCCCCCATTCAGGTAGCACCAGAGACAAAAGCGGTAATGAAATGGATGAGGACAATCCCATTTGTTCTGTCTGGCAGTCTTCACGGTGGCGACTTGGTAGTCAGCTATCCATATGACTTTTCTAAACATCCCTTGGAAGAAAAGATGTTTTCTCCCACTCCAGATGATAAAGTAAGTAGAAGATACATACAAGGGAATTACATTAGGTTGTATTTTAATCTTGTCCAGCGGTCCGGTCATGATGGAGGTGTAGTGTACTGTTTCTGTATAGAGCAGTGGTGGCAAACCTTGGCACTCCAGCTGTGCCAAAACTACAAATCCCAACATGCATCTGCCTCTGGGAGTTATGTCTGTGGCTGTCAGAGACTTGCAATGCCTCATGGGACTTGTAGTTCCAAAACAGCTGGAGTGCCAAGGTTCGCCACCACTGGAATAGAGTATAGTAGAATAGTATTATCATAATGTCCAGTGGTCAGGTCATGATGGAGGTGTAGTGTACTGTCTGTATAGCATACAGTAGAATAGTATTATCATAATGTCCAGTGGTCCGATCAAGATGGAGGTGTAGTGTACTGTGTCTGTATAGAGTATAGTAGAATAGTATTATCATAATGTCCAGTGGTCCGATCATGATGGAGATGTAGTGTACTGTGTCTGTATAGAGTATAGTAGAATAGTATTATTATAATGTCTAGTGGTCAGGTCATGATGGAGGTATAGTGTACTGTGTCTGTATAGCATACAGTAGAATAGTATTATCATAATGTCTAGTGGTCAGGTCATGATGGAGGTGTAGTGTACTGTGTCTGTATAGCATACAGTAGAATAGTATTATCATAATGTGCAGTGGTCCGATCATGATGGAGATGTAGTGTACTGTGTCTGTATAGAGTATAGTAGAATAGTATTATCATAATGTCTAGTGGTCAGGTCATGATGGAGGTATAGTGTACTGTGTCTGTATAGAGTATAGTAGAATAGTATTATCATAATGTCTAGTGGTCAGGTCATGATGGAGGTGTAGTGTACTGTGTCTGTATAGAGCAGTGGTTCTCAACCTGTGGGTCGGGACCCCTTCGGGGGTCGAATGACAATTTGCCAGGGGTCGCCGGGAGTCTCCCACTATTAGATAGCTATTAGATTATCATTATTATTATTAATAATAAAAGCTGACACCCTCGGCTTGTGTTATATGGTTTGCCATTTTAGTTGTTACAACAGTGGTTCTCAACCTGTGGGTCGCTGTGTGATTTCTGCTGTGCTCAGTGAGAGTCCTCCTCAGCCCTTTCCTAGCGCAGCAGTGTCAGTTCTCCCGCTACGCTGCCAGATGTCGCTGCAGCAGCTGCGACAACCCTAAATTTTACCGTTGGGGGTCACCACAACTTGGCAAATGTTACCAAGGGGTCACGGCCCTAGAAAGGTTGAGAACCACTGGTATAGAGTATAGTAGAATAGTATTATCATAATGTCCAGTGGTCAGGTCATGATGGAGGTGTAGTGTACTGTGTCTGTATAGCATACAGTAGAATAGTATTATAATAATGTCCAGTGGTCCGATCATGATGGAGGTATAGTGTACTGTGTCTATATAGAGTGTAATAGAATGGTATTATAAGAATGTCCAGTAGTCCGATCATGATGGAGGTAAAGTGTTCCATATCAGTATACAGTGTAATAGAATAGTACAGTAAACTCCCGATTATCCGGCATTTAAGCAACCAGAACTCTTAAAGGAGAACTATGGAGTAAGTGTTTTTCCCCATAGTTCTCCTCAGGGTCACGGGAGGACATAAACTAGCGTCCTCCCGTGACCCAAGGCACAGTATCGCTATATACTGAGCCTGCTAAATACTGAGCCTGCCGCAGCCAAGCAACCAGAAAAAAAAATCGAGGACATAACATCTGTTGCTTGAAAGTTAATAGTAACTCTCAAGCAGCCGGAAACTGCAGTTTTCTGGCATCTACCAATCCCCAGGTAACTGGGAGTGTACTGCATTATAAATATTTCCAGTATTCAGGACATGATGGAGGTGTAGTGTACTGTGTATATATAGAGTATAATAGCAGTACATCACAATTATGATCAATGGTTAAAACTATGACAGTAGATGTAGTGATATATGTCTGTACAGTGTGTAATAGAAGCGTTATATGAAAAATATGTATGCTTCTTATGCTGATCTTCTTCCTAAAAAAAGATAGATAGTGTCCCATGTCTATATAGACTATAACAGAACAGTAATGTGACCATGGTCTAAAGTGATTACACGTTTGGTATCGGTGGTGTCCTATGTCTATATAGATTCTAATAGAACTGTACTTTCACCATGGTCTGTAGTGTCCAATGTCTATGTAGAGTATAATAGAATAGTACTGTGACCATGGTCTGTAGTCACGTCATGTTTGGTATCTGTAGTGTTCCATTTCTATATAGAGTACAATAGAATAGTACTGTGACCGTGGTCTAAAGTGATGATAGGATTGCACCTGATTGTAAGCACATGTTGTAATATGATTCTTTTTCACAAGTATCCTAATGTTTCTTCCTATTCAGGTATTTAAAATGCTTGCGAAGACCTATGCTGCTTCACATCCCAAAATGTCAGACCAATCAACAGAAAGATGTGGAGGAAATTTTGTAAGCAAAGGGAGCATCATTAATGGTGCTGAGTGGTACAGCTTTAGTGGAGGTAGGTCTGTGTTCTTTACAAAAATCCATATACACTTGTGTCCATCTGGGTAGCAGGAAGGCTTAGTGGTAACACTGTAATCCTGGGTTTATCTCAAAATTGGAACACTGACTTTGTTTTACATATGTTTGTATGGGTTTCCTTGCACAAAACATACTGGTAGTATAAAGAGCAATTCCGGGCAATATCAGTGAGCTTCTAATACTTCCCACACTGCAGTTGTGCTAAAATCGGAACATTCACTTAGAGGCTTATTCACTAAACTGCCAAAGGCAGCCGCGTGAATAACTAAGCTGAAGTGAACTGAGCCGAACCGCGTTTGGCTATTTATTTCGGCTCAGTACGGCTGTTTTCAGACGTACATTGGACTTTCGACTCAGGGGCCTTTTCATTCTCATAGAGGCCGAACGGCAGTGAGTGTCTAGCCGAATGCCGCCGAGCGGCATTCGGCTCGGCTATTGTGCTCGCTACCCCCAAGGTAGCGAGCAGAATGTAAAACATGTAAACACATGAAAAAAAATGTTTAAAAATGATTTATATAAATGTAAAAATTATTTTTTTAAAGTTAAGAAAATAATAAAAAAAATGTAAAGAAAAAAAAACAAAAACAGCGTGGGGTCCCCCTCCCAAACCATACCAGACCCTTTAGGTCTAGTAAGAAAGTTAGGAGGGACCCCAAGTTAAAAGGAAAATGTGTGAGGTTACCCCCAAAAGTCATACTAGGTCCTTTAGGTCTGGTAGGAATTTTAAGGAGGAACCCCACCCCCAAAAATGTCTGTCATGGGTTTTTTCCTAACAAGAAATCTTAGTAGGTACCTTATGGGAACTACTTTTCAACATCTAACTTGACACTGTTTATTCTAGCACAGCTTTATCATCTGTCAGTATATGGTAACTGTTCTCACCATAAACACGCAGTGATGATATTCCTCACACCCTTAAGCGTCCCAAGCATGGTCTTTAGCGAGCCAGCCTTAACTATAGTCAGTTCTGTACGTGAGCAACATTTTTTTTTAACTTTAATTTAAGCAAACATAAGTGGTCAACTATTTTTTTTTTTTTTACCCTTAGCATATTTCATGCAGTATGTGATATGTCAGTACTGGCTTCATATAATCATATTCTCTTCCAGGAATGTCAGACTTCAGCTATCTTCACACAAATTGTTTTGAACTTACCCTGGAGCTGGGATGCGAGAAGTTCCCAACTGAGGATGAACTGTATACGGCCTGGCAAGACAATAAAGAATCTATGCTGAGCTTAATTGAAATGGTACAGTGCACAGGTTTTTAGCATGCAGAGTTATGACACAATATTTCAGCTCTATGTCAGATTTCAAGTCCCTGTGAATGAGGCTTGGTATAGAAAAAAAAGAAGAACCATTTAAGGGAAACAAATTCCAGATATAACCTGTGTCATTATTCTTTTCCTCAGCTTGAATACTGCCAATCTTACATTCCTCAACACCATCAGGGATTCTTTTTCATCTTTCTCCAAATAGCATCACTTGTCAGAAAGGCCCTTCTCCGAAGTGAAAGCTAGAGCATATTTCCACTTCAAGTTCCTGCAACAAGCTCATTTATTTCACCGGCCCAGGCCTAAAGGGATGATCTAATAGAAGGCCTTTTGCAAGGTTCCTAGATATTTCTTGGAATTGCCCAAACTGACTTAAAGGACAAAAAACATAACGTACATGCTGGATAATGTTAGAAAAGGTTGAAAAGAATGTTTACTAAATGTATATCTATGTGATAGTTTCAGGATTTTTTTATTATTAGGTATCAAAAGGTGGTAGAGTGAGGAGCAATAGTTGTAGACCAAAAGCTGACCTTTTGTCCATTGGTCCCATACATGAAAACTACATGAAGGCTCGTTATTTAGATGTCACTTTTTGCCCTAATCGACAGATAACAACAAGATATGTTATTATGTATTTATTTTTACAGATGTTTATATATCGCTGACAATTTACTCAGCCTTTTACACATTGTTCATTGACATCATAAGTGCATTCTTCTTTTAGGAAGGTTAAGAAAATGTTTTGGTGATGTATTGGTTGCCGTGTCAATGTTAGGAACACTTTTTCCAGCAACTACTGTCTAAGAGGAGATTTCCAATACTTAGGAGAGATTTCTTCTCACTTCCTCCACAGGACAGGAAGTGAAGGGCAATTTCCCCAGTAGGACACAGATGACAAAAAAACCTGACAGTGTTTTTTTTAATTCATACTTTACAGAAGAACTATGGGCAAATTAACAGGGTTAATCACAAATGGGTGAAGAGTTTTGGAGAAGGCAGGAGAAGTAAACAATCTAGGACAATAAAGCTGAACTGGAAAGTGAGCTGATTGGAGAATTTTTCCAAATCAGCTATGTTGTCCTAGATTGTTCACTTCTCCTGCGTTCTCCAGACTCTTCACCCTTTGTGAATAACCCTGTAAATTTTAACCAGAAAGTGAGGCTACCCCCACATTGCAATGGTTAAAGTATAATTAAACCCGCTGGGTTTGTTGCATGTATCTACAGCTAGCAAGTAGTAGATATATGCAAAAACATTTTTTTTTTAATTACCAAAAAGGTTAAAACTTAGCTGTGTCTCCGCCCGCACTCCCATCCAAAGTTCTGAAAATTCTCGGGCGGCCGCAAAGGATCATGGGGCGGGCGCAAGGCAGGAGAAGAGGAGAGACACAGTGTATGTCAATGCAAGCAGCCCGGCAGCGTGCACCCGCACAGACTCTGTGGGACAGAAGACACAGCATTCAGCACTGCATCAGAGACCGGCACCAGCGCTGGAGAGACTCCTGAAAACTACTTGAAAGAAGAAGATGATCGGATCAAGAGACATCATTTAAGGTAAGTCCTTATACCAGCATGGAGGGGGAGGAAAAAAAACTAGACTTTAATGTCACTTTAAGTCCTTATTTTGTCTAGGAAGCTAAAATAACATTATACTCCCCCGAGCCACGATTCCAGCTGGTTGTTAGGCCTGTTCCTGCCAGTCTCCTCCACTTTCTGTGTTTCTCTAATTTTTTTAATACTTTTTTGGATAAACCCAACTTCAAAATATTTTTCACTGTGGTATAAATTCTTCTGGTTTGGAACATATTCTTTTCAACCTGGACTTTGGGACATAGGGTAGAGTCTGTTGACACAAGTGCAAATGGACAAGTTGGGACTGGCTGAGTCCATGGGATTCAGCACTGTCAAATACTGCTCACATTGAACACATTGTTGCGATTTTATATGTGCATGTTATCTGTGCACTAGTTTTGGAAATGTGTTTCCATCTTTCTTAAATGATTTTAAGCAGTTTTACACTATGTGGTTTAGTTATAAAAATTCCACCCAGTGGATAGCTGGGCAGATGCCTATTGCAGGGCACTAGTGCCTCTTAATTTCACTATACTGGGAAGATAAGAATGATAAGAATTCCCTATACTGCTCAGCGTAGGGGCGTCCCGAGGCCGGGTGTCACCAGTAGCGGGTACCAGGTGAGACCCGCCGTGACATCGTTGTGCATGCGCGGCCATCTTGGTGATACCTGCCGGCGGTCATCTAGGTGATGGACACCGGCAGAGAGAGGAGGGGATGTTCACCAGGATAAGGTATACCGCCGAGTCCCCTCCTCTCTCCTGCAACTGTTGGGCTCTCGGTCCATGACCGAGTGTCTGACTCTTCAGAGGGGGTGACACCAAAATGACTGTCAGTCATTTTGGTGTCACCCCTCCAATGGTGTCACCCGGGTGCGGGTCGCACCCCCCTTGTGATGCCTCTGGCTCAGCGTCATCTTGGAATGCTAGTGCCATGTAAATGGAATTCACCCAGCATATAAATAAACCTGTGTGTGCCACTTTATCTTTTCTTCTTTGGGAGATGCTGGGTGTGCATAAAAAAGGGACGTTATTTCTGAGGATTGTATAAAGAAAATCTGCGCTCCTGGAAATAACTAAGAACTATTATCCCCTAAAGCAGCTATGAAAAGGAAGTTTTGTATGTTTAAAAGTGTTAACACAGCGCTAAAGGTGAGTTTATATATTAAAACTAGATAAACACTATTATTATGCATGAGAATATAAACAGATCCTCATAATTAACATAAATCGGTGAATAATAAACTGTGAAATGAATAAAGTTAATAAAATAAAATAATTAAATATCTAAACTATTTAACTTTTAAAGTGTAATAATAAATACGGTGTAATAAATGTACCAGAATTAATCAACTTGAATCCCAATGAATTTGTGATAAAGGTAGTTTGAGCATTAACTAAGTCCTAAGTGATTCCAATAATGAGAAAAACATTGTACAAAAATTGATATGTGCATAAACCTTTGAATACAAAGTAACAAAAAATATAAAGCAACAAAAATATCAAAAGATCTCAGTATAAGACACACTATTGATTCCTTTTAAAGTCCCAATGAAAATGTGGTAATAACCAGTGAAATAAGCCAAGTGCTGAATAATTCAGATAGTGAAAAAAGAAAAAATAGAAAAAAAAAGGAAAGAAAACGAAGAAAAAGTTCTCTTTAGCTTAATCTTCCAATCAGTAGTCCCCCCCAGGTAGTGGGTACTCACCAGAGGTGGTGAGTATGTATAATCACTCAAAGGGAATCTACACCTCTGATCTCCCCGTTCGGTTTCTCCCGAGCTCCCCCGGCAATAGAACAAAATACTGACAGGCGCTCTTCCACTGCAGTATCGTAAAGGTCCCGGTTCTTTGTTAGAAGCAGATGGCGGCTTCACTCCTCCGTGAGCGGCAGGTATTTTCCCACGGTCCCGATCGGTGTTTTTTAGAAGGGTTTTGGAAAAGAAAAAACAACCCTCATGGTGCAATAAATTCAACAATATATTTTATTAAAAGTAGCAACTTACACGTGAATTTAAGAGCTTTGGCCGGCCAGACAAAAGAAGGATAAAAGCTCTCCTGAGGATTACTGACTCTGGATAAGGGGACAAGCATGGTTGACCTGGCTAAATTATATTAGTTTCAAGACATGTGCGATTTCATTTCGCTCCGAATCGAAATTCGGACGGAATTTCGGAAATTCGGAGATTCGGATGTATCCGAATTACAGATATAACGAATGCAAACGAATCCGAATTTCCGATTCCGAAATTCTTTAGCGATAGTCTGGACGAACTTTAATTTTTTGGCCGAAATTTCTTTGCAGCAAAGTGACATTTGAGAACAAAAAAACTTTTTTTTCCCTCTTAAATGTCACTTTGCTGCAAAGAACGAAACGGATTAAAAACAAAATTTTGTACGGACTACGGCTAACGATATTCATCTGAATACGAATTCCGAAACGAATTGACTTTCGGACCCTAATTCCGAAAAACGAAATAAAGCAAAATCCTAATCAAAACGAAACAAAACAATTTTTTTGCTGGTGCACATGCCTATTAGTTTCTGTCTTTGCGAAAAAGTGAGTTCCGGTGTGGGGAATATCACCTTGGTGTGGAGTCACGCACACGGATCTCTTGTTGTGTGGGCATGGTCTTGTCATTGATTCTACTGAATGCAAGTTGGACTCACTAGTACAAAGACTAAACTGATAATTCATTCATATGAACACTTTTGGAACACTCTTTGGAAGGTTTATTTATTGTGTTGTTTGCACTGTTTTTAGAAGAAGATACACAAGAGGTTTGTGAGGTTTTTTGAATTTGTCAGTACTCTCAGCTGGTACCACTATTTCACATTTTAGCTTGAGGCCAGCTGTGTGACACACAGTACACCAGTCAGCAATGTGGCGCGCAGTGCAGAGGTCAGCCCCTTGACGCGCAGTGCTGAGGTCAGCAATGTGACGCGCAGTACAGAGGTCAGCAATGTGACGCGCAGTGCAGAGGTCAGCAATGTGATGCGCAGTGCAGAGGTCAGCCCCTTGACGCGCAGTGCAGAGGTCAGCAATGTGATGCGCAGTACAGAGGTCAGCAATGTGACGCGCAGTGCAGAGGTCAGCAATGTCCTGACACCTCTGACATTCCAGAGGTCAGGGTGTGATACACAGTACAGAGGTCATGGTGTGATGCACAGTACAGAGGTCAGGGTGTGGTGCACAGTACAGAGGTCAGGGTGTGACGCACAGTACAGAGGTCAGTACACAGTGCAGAGCTCAGCGGTCAGTATGTAACGCAGTGCAGAGGTCACAAAGAAAGTACAGGGACTTACAGTTGCTTTGACCTCTTCTTCTCCTGGTGATGGTGGGGGAGCAGCGAGGTTTCCTACACATCCAGCTGGCGCTCTCTCTCCTGCGCAGCAGAAGCCGGCCAACTGCAGTTCGGCAGTCTTCCTCTCCCACCAACGGCAGCTGAGGTGGGTGGAGGAAACTGCTGTGGCCGTCGAGGAGCCCAATCTAAGCGATGATGGCAGTCAAGCTTCTTGTTCTCTTCCCCCCGCCGCCCCAGTCTTAAGGTCAGACCAGTATTAAAAAGCCCCCCCTCCCAGTCCACATGTTTTGGACTTCTCTCCCCTCTCGGCAGCTCTGCTGCTGCATCGGCCAAGAGGGGAGAGATTAAGTGCTTCCGGCGGCAGGGGGCGTTTGCAAAGGTATCAGAGAGGCTTGGGGGCAATTGCCACCCTGCCCCCGGGCCCAGTCCGCCCCTGGGTCAGACTAATCCAGCACGTTATTAATATGGCCGCAAGCGAGGGGCATACTGAGTGGGGCAACTCAGATTAATTACGTCCAAAAGATGTGGACTGGGAGTGGGGGCTCTTTAATACTGCTCTGACCACACTGCTGAGCGATCGCTCTCTCTCCTCCAGACAGCTGCAGCTTCAGCTCCACGAAGCGGGCACTCAGAGAGGCGGCTCTGATCACACCTGTCAGCACTCCCTCTCTCTGCTCCTGGCCGCTGCAGCTTCAGAGCAGCTGGGAGGAGAGAAGAGGGAGCGATAACAGGTGTCTCTCTGAGTGCCTGCTTCGTGGAGCTGAAGCAGCCGGGAGGGAGAGAGAGGGATCGCAGAGAGCTAGTGCCGACTCTGGATGGGACACTACCGCCGCGGTGATCATTTTCTCATGTGTTTTCGTACACTACATTTAAAGTGGACCTTTACTCAGATCCACAAGAAATATAATTTAGGCATATTCAAAAGTTTATTTGAAAGCCTACATATTTACTTAATTACCTTTTCATTTTTAACTTCTGGCTCTTATTTCGGCAACCATTTTAACTCCTTCCCATCCGGCCATTGTAATAAAACACTCTTGAATGCGGGTGGGCATTTTAAAACGTCCTTTACTGCTTCCACTCGTGTGCGTGTGTAACTGACAGCATTTTAAACAGCCGGAGATGGCTATTTACATACAAGCATTCAGGTGGCTATGGAGCCGCCCGATCGCTTGTATGTTGCGTGCAAGTGTGCGGGGGCCCCCCCTCTGCCACTGCCTATCCTGGGCTCTACTGTCCCCCGTGTGGGCTCGGGACTGGCACAGCTGCTCTCTGAACTGAGATTGGAGGGTGATAAGCACACATTTTCTCGCTGATCTCTCTTCTGATCTCTGAATTCGGAAGTGATATGTATTACATCACTTCCGCCTTAAGCTGTAATTTCTCCAGCTTCTGTAGCCAGGAGAAGAAGCTGGGGAAGCAGACCTCTGCTTCATCAGCTTCCTCGGAGGTCCCTAGGTGACATTAGGGGTCTAACAGACCCTTGATGTCTCCATAAAAAGAACCTGTCACTGTATATTTGCTATCACATAGGGGGCTTCTTAACTAAACTGTAATTAAAAGAGGATCACATTCTTTTGTGTTAAATATAATATACATTTTCCCCTGTTCTTTGTTTATGTTTTCTTTCCATGTACCATGGACATCCTGTAGTGTAGACCCCTTATATAAACTACCTATAGATTTATGCACACTCCAGTGGGGCTGATTGTGCAAGCTGAGTTTATGTTGTCCTGGCTGCCTGCAGTACAACTTATAGTGACACTAAACTCAGCAGTTAAATCTTAAAAATGCATTTAATTACCTTAACTATTAAATTTTTTTATCTTATATGGCTGTCAATCCTCAAATCATCTCTGAATTGATGCTGACACTGTCCTTCCTTCTAGAGGGTGGCTCCTTTTGTTCTTCAAAGTCCTTGTGTGTGTTGTAAAGTAGTCACTCCTGTGATGGACTTCAATCTCACGTTTAGTTTACTCATTTGTCTTGAGATTATAGTCCATCACGCAAGGGACCATGGGGAACAAAAGTAGCCACCCTCCAGAAGGAAGGACAGTGTCAGCACCAATTCAGAGATGATCTGAGGATCTACATCTGAGGGATGCACAGATAAGCTACATTTTTGTTAGCAGTTAGGATACTTGAATGCATTGTTAAGATGTAACTCCTGAGTTAAGGGTTACTTTAAGAATTGTTAAGCTAAGGTAAGAGTGCACCTTGTTGGTTGGTAGTAAGGTAAAGGAAATTCCTGGGAATGTACCTTTTTGGTAGAATCATTAGTTATATAAAGAACATGATTTGTTTTTCCTGTAATTTAAACTTAAACTACAGGAATATATGCAACAGCTTGCCTGGTTTAAGTGTTTGGATTTAGATACACTTTAACATATAGGGGCTCATTTATAAAAAATCAGAGCCATCTAGGGGCGCTATATGCTGGGAGGAACTTTTATAAATGAACCCCATAATCTTGATCCATTGGTCCCTTACATACATATATTTTTAAGTGGTAAAACACAATTTCCAGACTTTGAATAAGTACAATTATTTATATATATATAT
>NW_017306448.1:2068705-2086631 GCF_000935625.1 Nanorana parkeri | reverse complement strand
GGAGCCAGCCGTAACATCACAGCTGGCTCCGCCTAGCTGTCAGAAGCAGGCTGTCGGCCGGCTTCGGCTTTCAGTGCGGCTCAGCCGAGCCGAGGCATATGCGTTCGGCTCGACTGAGCCGCTCGGCCACGTTCGGGAGCTATACGGGCTATAGAGAATAGCCCGTACAGCAGCCCTTTGGTTCTACTGAACCGAAGGGGTCCTGGGGCCGAAGCTAGCCAAAGGATCGGCCCGAAGCTATGGCTAGATCCTTCGGCAGCTTCGTGAATAGACCCCTTAGTTATATGCTATATAATTGAACCAGTAAGAGGGGTTAATAAGCAGTAAAAATGAGATGCTGCCATTTGTTCCTATACATTTATTGTAATTATTTTTGTAATTCTAAAAAAAAATAATAATAATAATTAGGAACAAAATGGCAAATTTTTGTATTAAATATTGTTTAAATCATATTATTCAATTCTATTGAAATAATGAATTGAAAACCATATGTCACAACTATCAGGAAATCCAGAGTTCTAAATACCTGAATCTCTATGGAAAGATTGACGTTTCCTGTAAAAGCCAAACTTTGTCCTTTCTCCCAAGCTATTGAGGTTTCAATTTGATGGGCATGATCAGATAATCAATAGAAATCATTTAGGAGGAGGTAGAGCAAAGCTTGACATTTCATTCCCAATTAAAGTGAACTTAAGCTCAGGAATTAAATCTTAAAAATACATTCAAGTACCTAAACTATTAACAAAAATGTATCTTATTTGTGTATCACTCGGCTGTAGATCCTCAAATCATCTCTGAATTGGTGCTGACACTGTCCTTCCTTCTGGAGGGCTACTTTGGTTCACCATGGTCCCTGTGTGTGTTGTAAAGTAGTCACCGCACTAGAGGATTTATATTCCTCTAGTGCAGAAAGCATAATGTCATTGTTGAGAGGCCGAGGACATCACCCAGGTGTAATCGGTACCCGTCTTAAATTCCAACCAGCAGGCCCATTCAGCATAAAATCGTCCGTATAGGCCCTTTGATGAGAGAACCCTCTCCTCCATGGCAGAGATGTCATCAAGCTTTGTAAACCATAGGTGTAGTGGGGGAATAGAGGTTTGCTTTCAAAATAGTGGTATCAAAGCTTTCGCAGCATTAAGTAAATGAGGTGTCAGTGAGCGTTTATACCGGGCTGTGGTTACCTCAGTAGAGTGAAAAGTGAAATAACAGGTACCAGGGGTCATCTGCTAGGGAGATGCCATTATTTTTGCTATATAAGTTTTCACCTGATCCCAATACCCCCGTAAAGCGGGGCATGTCCACCCGATATGTGCTAGAGTACCTATTTGTCCACAGCCCCTCCAGCATAAAGGGGAGTGATCTCCGCACATAGCAAGCATTCTGGACGGTGAGAGGTATCATCGGGTAAGTCATTTATAATTCATCTCCTCCATCGTGCATGCTATGGAGGAGACATGAGCCAAAGCTAATACCTTGGCTCTTTGGGCATCAGAAAAAGAGCTGTTCAGCTCCTCCTCCCATTTAGATAGAAAAGCAGGAAACATCGGCCTCCCCAATTCCTGCAGAATTGTATCGAATCGGGAGATGCATATGTTGGGCCCACTGAGGGAAGGGAACACATTTTCCAAGGGACTAAGATCTCTTATAGATCGTAACGCCTAGGGGAGAGATATCAGGAAGTGTTGCAACTGTGAGTAGCGCCAATGGTCCATAAAGTGGGGGCAGGGGAATCCAGAAGTGTCTCCAAGGTTGCCAGCACCTTGCCCTTGAGCACATGGTGGGAACAAATAGGCCTATCATTTGCCCCAGTTGATGAGGGTTTTATGTTAATTGGCATCTGACCAAACTGGCTGTAAAAGTTTTAAAAGACGATAATTGACTCTGAGTAGCAGACTACTGTGACTGATAACTCTTGCTGCATAGTAGGTTGGCACTAAATAAATACAGGAAATTGTTTTGAAAAGTAAAAAAAATTAATACAGGAAACAAACACTGCTTTTCTTTTTGTACAGGTTCCTCTTAAATAAGAAAAAAAGTATTTGAGAATTGTACCAAATGACAGTGTACCAAGTTATTGCTCTTTTACAGCTAGTGTAAACACCTTATTGAAGTCTAATCACAAGCAGACATGCCCTTGGATCGAGTTACTTCTCTGGGTTCTGTTTTTTTTTTTTTTTTATTCATCCCTTTCGCTGCCTCCACTAAGTCTAGACATGGTTTGAGGTTTTATGATTATGACCGACCATTGTCCCAGATTCACCAACCATATTTAATTCTGTAATTATTAACTGCTACTGGCGATGTTCTATCTATTATGAATCTTGTGTTAGGGTGCTAAAGGTTAAGTGATGTTTCATATTATTGTAACTGGAGTTGTAACTCCAGGGGAACCATTTTGGAAAATCTGCACAACACATGGCGTATAGATCACGGCTGGTCACGAGTGAGATGTCAGCATCGCTGGATCGATTTGCATTTCCCCTTGCTTGCATATTTTAGTTAGTTAAATAGCGCACACTACCAGGTTAAGCACAGAGAATATTAGCTTACTAGGCCAAAAGGGAGCTTAGTGATTTCCTTTAGAGAGGAAAAGAGGATGGATGTGCTAAGGAAACATGTTGGACAGCCGAGAATTTAAAGCTTTTACCTGAAGGCATTTGTAATTGATAGCTTTTATATGGAGAAACGATCCAACAACGGTGAGGAGTAAGTAATAACAGATATTGTCATGCAAGTTTTTTTTGTTTAAAAATTCTGTATGCCTTTTGCTCACATATGTACATGTGATTGTATGGTTTTATATTGTGTAAGCGGTACTTTACATTTTATGTTTGACTGTGAATGCATTCTGTATATAAATTCTAATTTTACACTGCCTGGCCCAAAAAAAAGTCATCACCTGGATTTAGCTAAGAAAACATCTTGGCTAAATCCAGGTCAGAGCCTTCAATTGAATAAGTGTTATGATTTGGGATTGCCTCAGTTAGTCAGGTCTAGGTTAGGCAACATTACGTGCTCAAAAAATTATAGCTGCCTACCTGAATATACCGAATGACCAGGTTTTTCCATCAATGGATTTTGTCTTCCCTTATGGCAGGGGCATATTCCAAGATGACAATGCCAGGATTCATCAGATTGTGAAAGAGTTATTCAGGGAGCATGAGACATAATTTTCACACATAGATTGGCCACCACAGAGTCCAGACCTTAACCCCATTGAGAATCTTTGGGATGTTCTGGAGAAGACTTTACACAATGGTCCGACTCTCCCATCATCACTACAAGATTTTGGTGAAAGATTAATACAACTCTGGATGGAAATAAATGTTGTGACATTGCATAAGTTTATTGAAATGATGCCATGGCGAATGCGTGCCGTAATCAAAGCTGAAGGCGATCCAAGGAAATATTAGAGTGTATGACTTTTTTTGGCCAGGCTGTGCATTTTAAAGTAGAACTGAATTCAAAACTTTTTTTAGTTTTTGGCAGAGAAAAAGAGGGTTATAACCCCTGCCAGATTTTTTTGACATCTGTGTCCCATTGTGGAAATGTCCCTTCATATGCTGTCTGATAGCCACAACAGGAAGTTAGAGTTAATCCAAAGGGCAAGGTGGTCAGCAGAGTCACCAGAAATAGTGTCCGAATTGGAAGATTTCCCCTCTATTTCTGTTCAGATAAGAACCCAATTTTCTTTCACTTACAATGATAACGGTCACCAGGACAAATAGGGGGGGGGGGGGTGAATCTTCCTAATAGGGGCACAGACAGAAAACAAAAACAGGTATTCAAATCCCTCTTCATTGTATTCAAAGCTTAAATAAGTTTAGGCTTTAGCTGCACTTTAAAATACAAAAAAGTAAGCTTTAGATAGATTTTTATTGATGACTCTGTCCTGCTGATCATTGTCACTGGGTCTGAAAGTGAAGGAAATCCTACATTTTGAGTTGTGTCCAAAACAGGAATAGAAGGGACATCTTCCAATGGGGACTCGTTCTGGTGACAACTGAGCTGATTTAACTTTACTGTGAAGAGCTTTTCTCTCACTTCCTGTTGTGTCTACTGGACAGGAAGTGATGGAAAACATCCCTAATGGGGCAAAGATGGCAAAAAATATTGACAAATATACTTTAAAGGGCAATTCCAGGAACAGATTGTCGAGTCAGGGAACTACTACTCCTATTCATACAATACTGTAACTGTTCTGATGGCCATGTGACCATCATTCTCAAATCTTTCTCAAATCTTGCTGAAAACAACCCCCACTGTTTTGAACATAAGGATCCTTATCCCAGTGGTTTAGCTTAGTGAACTGAACCTAATATGTTCACTCAGCTTGCTTTCAAATTTAAATCTGCACGTTTTGCAGTGCAGTGTCTGCTTATTGCATGTTTTTGACGTGTTTTACATGCATTACCATTTAACTTCCTGTGATGCACGGTTTTCTATAAATAGCATCAACCAGACGTTTTCTAAAATGAAGCACCATCCACAATAAAAAAAAATAGATTAAGGAAAACTCTTTAAAATTGACATAATTTATTTAATTCAGACAAGCAATTTTGGAACTTATTGTTGTAAATAATTACCTTTCCCTTTCAGCCTATAGATACCTTGTATATCTCTTTACAGTTGTTCTAGCTTGCTGATTGCCCACCTGGACTGTTTGACCTTGCCCATGTCTTCTGCCTTCAATGTTGACCTTTCTTGTACCTGATATTCTCACCTGCCGCCTGCCCCCATCCCATCTAGACTTTGACTATTTTTGCCTGCCGCTGGACCAAACTCTGCCTGGAATTTGACTATTCTTGCCTGCCACCCACCTCATCTTCAGCCTAAACCTCAACCAGCTATGGTGCATTTACTTGTCTCTACATAGTAGCCAACCTGCTCCTGCAACCCCCTTGCAGGGGTAATTCTCAGGGTCACAACCTGGTGACATATTGTAACAAAGTAGCATGGCCGCTACTAGGGTTCCCGGCTTATTACTTTTTCCAGGTGCTCTGGTAAAAGACCATGGTGTCACTAAGATGCCGTGCATTAGGTGAGCCCATATCAGCTGCAACATATGAAACCTGTAACAGAGTTTGCTATTGCTGGCCTATGTGAATGGTGCAAGGCCATCATCTTAATCTTTGCACCACTACTTAGTAAGCCATTGACTCAACAGGTATTTAGGCTGGGAGTTCTGACTTTTGAAAAGTTTGACTGCATTCTTGACCCAACTCCTGTATTTTTATCCTTATAGGGTCAATGCTAAATATTCTTATGTTTATTATAAGAATCTTATAGGATATTGTTAAATCCTTATGCGTTTAATACTAAATATTACTATTTCCATAGCAGATGTACATTTGTGGAAACCACAAAACAAAACGAACATGCTTACCAGATAATTTGTCTTTCAGAGAAATTGCTGTCACCACTTTGCAGCTCTGTTTCACTTCATAGGAATTATGGAGTGTAGAACTACAAAGTCAACAAAGCAGAACATATTCAATAGTGTAACAAATCACTTTAATAAGCAAACTTGGTGTCCAGAAAAGAAACTACAAGCTGAAGTCACTGTGTTCCCTCAGTATTGTCACCTCTTACATGTTTCACATGAGGTGATATTTCACTTTACAAAGAATATCCAGTCATGAGCAAATAAAATAATAAAAAAACACTATTATTGCTTGTACATGATTGAATGATGGCAGTCAATAGAGCTTCAACTCATTCACTAAATGAATGAGGTGAAGAAAACGTCTCTTGCCAAGTGAACAGCCGATTTACCTTTAGTAAATTAACCTCAATGGGTTTGAGTCACTAAAGGAATAAGAAAGTTAATTTAGGATAACAAATTTTCATTCACCTTAGTGAATAAAGTGAATCTGTTACATACCCAAGCATGTGCATGGGAATTAAAAAAAAAAAAGATACTATGGATTAAGCCACAATAGGTTTTGGATATCCAAGGTATTTGGGTGACAAGATTTCCCTGATAAAAGAAGCCCTTTCTCTGTGCGGTCTCACTTTCACTGCTGCATCATGAGAATCCTTATGCCCAGTAGATGTATATCTATAGGTACAGATGCACTTTTTGCTACATTGCTACATGCTACAAAATTTCTAAATTTAAGTTCCAAACTTAAATGTTACTTATTTTCATTTTGCTTTATTTCTGGCCCTTCTATGCTGTCCTTTTTCAGATTGGATCTGTTTAGTGAAAACTCTTCAGCCAATCTATGACAACAGATTGAGTTCATTCCAGCCACTGAAGTAATATTCTCAAAGCATGATTGAATTTGTTCCCTGTTCTTTTTAAAATGTTCTCAAATTGCTTTGGAGAGAACTTTGGTTTGCTGGTTATCTCTTAACTGTTAACTTGGCGGGAGGTTGTCCTGTGCATGCTGAGGTACACACATGTGCGTATTGCTCTTCGGATCATTGTCAATGGTCTGTACACATAAGCTCTGTGTGTGTCCATATTGTAATAACCAGAGAGCTGTGGCCATAGTGGAGAGATGTTAGACATTAACATTGAATTGCGAAAATGCAAATAATGGGTTCCCTATGCAAACTTTTTGAAGCCTCGCCTTGCTCAGAGAGCTGTGTTAACAATTATAAATAAACTGTGTGCTAAGTGCACCACGGTCAAAAGTGTCAGTCTGTCATCTGGAGACAGACTGCCTTTGGGAAGAGACTCACTTGCTCACTGACCAGCAAAACGTCCTGTCTAAACTAAATCTTCTTTATACAGTCTTGCAGGTCATTAATATTCACTATACCACTAATGATTATTAAACAAACCTGTACTTTGCCCATAGTTTAAAGTTCAGTCACCCAGAAGTACATACTTTCCTGCATCTTTGTTCAGCTGCTGCCAGTGATGGAAATACCTGTTACTTTTGTGTATGGTAGAGTATGTAATTCCCCCCATGTAACAGTGCTGGCTTGACCTCCAACTGGAAATCCAACTTGAGTGTTTACTCGGCTTTCTGAGGCTGAATGGACTGGTGAGGGATTGAAAGAAAGCTATGTAATGCTGGCGAGGGCCAATGAAGGTAACCTGTACTGCTTTGCCATAGATGGGTTTATATTACAGTATGGTCAGCCATCTTTGTCACACGTGAGTGAAGCCAACTATTCCCTCTCCCCATATACACACATACACACCACCCCTGAGCCTCGTAGCAGCTCACAGGGCTATGGATGTAGTTGCCCCCTTGCTAAAAATGGTAAAAAAAAGTGTTCTGTTGTTCACTGTTATGGATAGTGTTAAAGTACAACTAAATGCTCCATTATGACAGTCTAAAGAATTACCAAATCCAGTAGTTATGTGATGCAGATACCTCATAAAATCAACAAAGAACTTCCTGCACCTTCCCTAACTGAGCCAAATCTTCCTTCATTTTTGTCTCACATGCTCCCACCTGCAGGCACTGCAGCTCACAGTGAGAGGGTTTTAGCAACAGAGGTAGTGCTGTCAATACCCCATTGTAGTGCATGCCAGTACAGATTACACGAGAAGGGCAACTCTGGTCTGAATTCAGGAGCAGTGCAGCATTATTGCCACACCATCACAGAAAGATTTAAGGTGGAATATACTGAAAGGCTTAACAGGTGTTTGTGGGACTTCACAGGGGGAATGAGAGAAAACTATAGATACAGATGCAATTTTTAAGTGCTGCAGTGCATATTTTTTAATCGGAGGCCATAGTTCTAATTTACATGGACAAAGCATTCGATAGGCTGAATTTACAAAGATGGAGGACAAATTCTGTGTCCCTTATTATTTTTCATGTTACCTTTCTCTTCACCAAAGTCAACTCAATATTGAATGAAGTGCAGTGGGTTTTTTCACACGAAATAGTTATCTAACCACTGCAAACCGTTATTTTTCATAATTCAGTATTTATTCTCATGAGTTGTTTTTTTATGTCCACCAAAAGTGTGTCTCTATTTTCTGCTCTGTTCTTAATACATCTCATAGAGATTCACGATTAAGGTGCAAACTGCTAATATATTAAAGAGCAAAAACCTGTATGATAGTTCATCAATTGACTTTTAACATTTAAAATATAAGTTTTGATAGAAAAAGCTAACGTATACGAATAGTGTTTTTAAAATACCACTTGTGTTTTACTTTAGTGAATTGACCGGATTGGGAGAGGCAGGAAGGGTTGCAGGAAGATTTGCTGTACTTCTGTTCTGTTGAAACAGATTTGTTGGACCAAAAATATGTTCAAGTTTATGTGTAAATGAAGTGCAATAAGGCAGATTGTTAGGTCTCCTGAAACTAACCTTAAAGGAGAACTATGAGGTGAGTGCTTTTCACTCACCTCATAGTTCTAGCCGACATGTGACAATGAGACTGTCACAGGTCGGCTCAGTAGATTGGGAGGTGAGCGGGAGGGGATGGATTCCCCCGCTCCGATCCGCCAGCGCTGGCTGGCGGAACGGACGGGGGAGGGGGCGGGTACAGCTGGCTCTGCCTCTAGATAGGCAGAGCCAGCTGTCACTCACGCAGCTGGGCGATCCCATCGATGTCGGGATCTGCTCCGGCTACGGTGTCTCAGTATACCGCGAGCTACAGCTCGCGGTATACTGAGCTTAGCGTGACGGGAGGACACTAGTTTGTGTCCTCCCATTACCCTAAGGAGAACTATGGGGAAAAGCCCTGACCCCATAGTTCTCCTTTAAGGAAACTATATTGTTTAGGCTGTTTTATTTACTTTTTTGTGTAAGTTTATACCATTTCTGAACTTTTGTGTTTTGTCTGATTTTTCACTATTTACAGCCATTGTTTTACATAAACATAAACATTACATTTACATAATCATTTAATACTGACAAAGGATTCTCCATGCGGTATAGGTTATTTAATGAGAATGCTTTGCAGTCTTATTGCAGCTTCGGGTTGTAGTCCCCTTTGTCTGATGATAAAAATCTCCAGCTAAGCTGTCTATTAAGTGATGAGTTTCCATTTTCATGGCGTATTTCAGTTCTGTAAATATAAGCTTTTTTTTAAGCCTTTAGAGAATCTACATCATAATACCCAGACCAAGTATTTTGGGTATGTGCAAGTCCAATTAAAATCCAGTAATGATGTTACAAGCAGCAAAGTGCAGATACCACTAAATATGGCTACTTATACTCAGCTTTGTTTCTAGTATTACCATTTTGCCGGGTTTCACACTGTTGTCATCCATTATATAAGCACTTTAGTGTGTGTCAGTACATGGCAACCAGTGGCGTTACAAGGGGGTGCGGCCCTCACCCGAGTGACACCAAAATGACTGAGAGTCATTTTGGTGTCACCCCTTATGAACTCGGGTACTCGGTCATGGACGTGAGGAGGGGACCCGGCGGCATATCTCATTCCGCCGGGTGAACGTCCCCTCATCTCCCTGCCGGTGTCCATCACCAAGATGGCCGCCGGCAAGCGTCAATAAGATGACCGCGCATGCACAATGACGTCACGGCGGGATGTCCCCCCCTTCTCTGCTCTGGGTGACACCCGGCCTCGGGACGCCCCTGATGTAACCTACAGGTTTTAAAGCCCATTCACACACTATCCAGTGCATTCCGGCACAGTTCCATGCTCTGAATGCACTGGATCACATAAACCAAGCTTCCCAAGTTGTGGGGCAGGAGGGGGTGATCGCAAAAAATAGTGCATACACTATTTTTTGCAATCGCAATGCTGGGCATTGCTGTACCACGTGTTCTCTTGTGGGCGATCACACTGCGGGTGGAAGGCATGTCTGTTGTGCCATTGACATGAATGGCACCATCATGCCCCCTCCCGCTTGGTGCCACGGGAGGCTTGGTTTATGCGATCCAGTGCGTTAAGGGCATGGGACCATGCCAGAACGTACTGGATAGTGTGTGAACAGGCCCTTAATGGACCTCTTTTACAACACTGTGCTCTGTAACACACACATGGTTCACATTTGTGTGTTGTGGTTCACTAAAATGTAGTCAAGTGTGGTACATTGGAGTTGTGTATTGGGGTAACATTCAAACTGTGCATTGCAGCAATGTTGCAAAGGGTGCATTGCACCTTACCGCACCACAAAGATGTAAATCAGGCCGCAGGGGTTTCATGTTTTTGTTTGGGGTTTTTCTCGGTATATTGCCATGGGTCTTCCCTGGGCATGCAGATACTTGAAGCGTTGAAAATCAAATTTGGTTTGGATTTGGCTATTTAAATGAGACCCAAGCACATTTCTATTTAAAGAACTATCTTTAGTGTTTTTGCATTTCTTTAACTAACAGTGAGGACATTGACAGAGTTGGCGGCCTCACTGGAATATTGAAAGCTCTCATTGCAGAACATTAATGTTGCTTGTGGTAAGCTTTATAAGAACATAAGTACTGCAGTTCAGACCACCAAGTCCATTCCATTTTACAGCTCTCTGGTGGAAATTGTACTTGGTGAGCACAATAAAGCCAAATAAAATCCATACACATTACACATTAAAGCTTTCAAGATTAAAGATTGGCCATGGAGACATTGTGGAAGTCTAGCCTTTCTAAAATGTGGAGCAAAAACAGAAGGCTGATAAAATATGGAGATAAAGTTTAGTGAATTACTTGAGATGCTACTCAAATTTGCCAAGTCCAATCAAGGATTATTATAGGCAGATGCACACCAGATCCACTTACAGGGATTAGAAGTACCTGCAACATCGATTATCTGAAAGTTGGACGAAACAGTTTCACATAATCATTTTACATCCTTATAAAAAGGTTGTTTAGGCAAGTGAAGTACTTAAATAAAGTGTCTGAGATGACATTTCAGAAATCAATAAAAACAGGGTACAAAGTGCAGCAAATGGAAATTTAAGTTTTACCTCTCAGGCAGAAGAGTCTAATAAAGCAAGCATTATTAGACTGTGTCAAACTAATCTGAGCTCTGTTTCATTTGATACTTGATAAACTCTGCGGTGCGTTCAAACCCAGCTGGCTTAAAGGGCCACTAAAGAAACTGCAAGCTGGTTTCTATAAAAGACCATTAGACTTTTATTGTTTTTCTTTATGTATTTGGGGATTGGAAAATATCTACAATTGTGTCTTGTTATATTTACAATTTTCAGTTCAACTTTGCTGTATTTTAGTCGACTTTATTATTTGTCTGGGTACAGTTCCTAATGATAACCAGGAAAATGACAAACAAATGCAACCTTTAAAGTGACACTAAACGTAAGAGTTCAATCTTAAAAATACATTCAAGTGCCATAATTGTTAACAAAAATGTATCTTATTTGTGTATCACTCGGCTGTAGATCCTCAACACTGTCCTTCCTTCTGGAGGGTGGCTACTTTTATTCCCCATGGCCCCTGTGTGTGTTGTAAAGTTGCCACCGCTCCAAGCTCACTCCTGTGATGGACTACAATCTTACTACAAATTAGTAAAATAACAGTGAGATTGTAGTCCATCACAGGAGTGAGCGTAGAGTGGTGGCTACTTCATATAACACACAGGGACTATGGGCAACAAAAATAGCCACCCTCCAGAAGCAAGGGCAGTGTCAGCACGAACGCAGAGATGATTTGAGGATCTATAGCTGAGTGATATGCAAATAAGCCACATTTTTGTTAATAGTTAAAGAAGAACATTTGGGCTTCCCCTGCACTGCAAGGGTTAACTGCTCATTTTTGTCTAGGTGCTAAAAAGAAAAGTTATACTCACCTGAACCACTGAGTCGGCTCCCTGCTTCTCTGGTCTCTGAAACCTGTCTCCTCTTATGAAGCCGCATTGGAATGTTCCTCAGCATAGTCACATCTATACACTATGTATAGAACGTGATGGAGTATAGAGGAGGAGAGAGGCTGGAAGGAGCAAGAGCAATCCGGCTCCGTGGTTCAGGTGAGAATAACTTTTTTTATTTGAGACCCTAGACAAAAATGAGTAGTTAACTCTTGCCGTGCATGGGGTAGCTCCACTACAAGGGTTAATAAATGTTTTGCCCAGAGTTCTCCTTTAAGGCACTTGCATTTATTTTTAAAGTTTAACTCCTGAATTTACTGCCCCTTGAGGTATTAAATGCGAACCAGGGTGTAGCAATTATCGCATAACCCAATGTTTACAGCAGGTCTTTTGTTGAACTGCTAACATAGCCTGTGTTGGCCAAGCCACTGACATTGGGGAAAAAGCAAGCACACCCAACATATTATAATTTCAAATCAGTATAGGTATGCTGATCAAAGGATCCAGTGCACCTCCAGCTCCTCACTGGTGGAAATCTGTACTAACAGAGAGATGCAGGCAGTTATTACTGCTCTCCTTTTTAAAAATATTAGTTGCTGCGACTATGTTGCTATATTAAAAACTTTACAAAAGGCTTTAAGTAGAATTAAACTCTCATTTTGTTTGCATATATCTACTGCTAGAAAACAGTAGCAAAAACATTTTTAAAAAAGTTACCAAAAAGGTAACTACTTACCTGTGTCTCCAACGCTCGCTCCCGTCTGAAGATCTGAAGATTCTCGAGCGGCCATGCAGGATCAAGTGGCGGGTGCATGCGCAGTAGAGCTCTACAGCAGGGAGAAGAGGACAGACACAGTGGAGTTGAATGCACGCAGCCGGCAGCGTGCATGTCGGACAGACACCATGGGACAAAGAAGACACAGCAGTCAGCGCTGGATTAGAGACTGGCACCAGCGCTGGAGGGATTGCTGAATACTAGTGGAAGGAAAAAGATGATTGGATCAAGAGCATGAGGGGAGGAAAAGCTTTGTGACTTTAATGTCACTTCAGTACATATCTGTCATGTTGTCAAACTTTGCTCTCTTGAAAGCTACAATGCTTGCCTAATCTTCAGCATTCATCACACTTCTGGGTGTGTCCAATGTCTAGTTCTCTGCTGAGCACTGTGGTTTCATTTGACAACCCTTGCATCCCTACAGAACACAGTAGTGATGTAGGGGGTGGTGAAAAGAACTGCAGAGGCACATCATGCATCCAACTCTTCTGGAAGTTTTAAATGCTGAAGATTTTTCAGCCAGTGGTATATCTTCAAAACAGTGAATATTAGCAGTGAGGAGAAACAGGACAAGTAAGCATTCATTTAAAGTGACACAAAACTCAGGAGTTAAACCTTAAAAAAGCATTCAAGTACCCTAACTATTAACTAAAACATAACTTACTGTATTTGTGTATCATTTGGCTGTGCAATCATCAAATCATCTCTGAATTTGTGTTCTTCCTTCTAGAAAGTTGCTACTTTTGTTGTAAGACTGTAGTCTATCACGGGAGTGAGTTTGGAGCAGTGGCTACTTTACAACACACACAGGGATTATGGGGTTTAACTATTAGTAGAAATGTATCTTATTTGTGTATCACTGGGCTGTAGATCCTCAGATCATCTCTGAATTCATGCTGGCATTGTCCTTCCTTCTGGAGGGGGGCTCAATTTGTTCCCCGTGGTTCCTGTGTGTGTTGTAAAGTAGCCACCGCTCCAAGCTCACTCCTCTGATAGAATACAATCTTACAACAAAAGTAGCGACTCTCCAGAAGGAAGGACAGTGTCAGCTCCAATTCAGAGATGATTTGATGATCCACAGCCGAATGATATGCAAATACAGTAAGTTATATTTTTGTTAATAGTTAGGGTACTTGAATGCTTTTTTAAGGTTTAACTCCTGAGCTTAGTGTCACTTTAAATTTTTTTGTACAGGCTCCTTTAAAGTCTATAAACCAACCGAAAACAAGGGGAAAAAGCTTTTGAGCCAGATAAAGCCATCAATGCAACAGCATTGTAATGCTATACAGCATTAAACTGTGTTCAGGTTACCTCTAAATTTCTGATTAGAATTAATTAATGGAAATGTATACTTATTTTGCATATATTTTCTTTCTGTTTTACAGTAAGAACCAAGACAATAAAATATTTAAAATATCCAGATTTTTAGGTAAACATGAAATGTTTCATACTAAGGAAGAACTTCACCTGGTTTTAAAAATGTAAAAGTCAACAAAACGGAGTTCAATCCAGCCCGTTCTTGTGGGAACCTGATTTTATCACAGCTTTTTAGGGTTCCACACTGCCAGCTCTGATTCAGAAGCCAGTTGTGACTTCCTGATTAGCCATATCTAGCCCCCTACTGTGCATACGCCAGACCGAAGGATGCCTAGAGCCTGGTTTCCCAGTTCCACATTATTCTCCTGTCCTATCTGATGTCTGTTTTTAGAATGCAGAGTTCCATTTTAGTTATTAAATTACCCTGTCACCTGGGTTAAAAGTTAATACCATAAGCACCCTGTAAAAATTGGTTTGCTTTACTTACCTGTCTGGTGGATGGTGAGTCCAGTCTTTGCTCTGTTCAAAACCTACGGCTGCTGGTATCTACATGGCACATCCACCAATGTGTGCTATGGTTCTACTACTTTGTCCTTAAATGACAGTGACTGGCAGGTGGAATTACAGCTCTTTAATGAGGGTCCATGTATATTGTCACATGGGAGTTTCTTAGTACAAAGTGACAGTAATAAAACCATGACAATAATACATGTAATTATTAAGGTTAAATTAAAGGCAGAAAAAAATAAAAAGAGGAAGCACTGGCAAACATATGACCACTATTTCGCTTCACACAGGGTATCCCTGCACTTGTCAAATCTTTAAAACTTATTTATGGAGAATGATTTTGGTTTAACATTTAGTGGATGATGTAATAGAAGCTTAGAATGTAAATAACCTATTTACAGTTTGCTGTTGTGTTGCAGGAGCGTGCTATTTTGAGTCTTAAAGTATTTGTCAAAGTTCAATCTTTTCTTTCATTTATTGTAGTATTGTAAGTTGTTTTATATTTGTGCCAATAACAATTTTAGTGTATTTGGTTAAAATTATTGTTTGATAAACTTTTGCACAAATATCATGAGACACAAAATCAAGAATGTATTTTCTTCCCTACATATCTTCTTAATTTAAAAAATATATATATAATTTAAGGGTCAGTTAAGGAACTTTTAAGTTTGTAGTATACATTCTATGGGTGCAAAATGGAAGCTGAATGAAACTGTTTTCTTATTTTCTTTTACTATCAGGTACACAGAGGCATAAAAGGAGTAGTGAAGGATGAACATGGAAATCCCATTAAAAATGCCCGCATCTCAGTGAGAGGAATTCGCCATGACATCATGACAGGTACTTTTTAGGCTTTTTCTGGACTTTTATTATATTTGTAGTGATGACATACAGCACACAGTAAAGTAAAAAATAAAAAATTAGAAAGACAAACTGTAATGCAAAGTTAATGAAAGTGCTTCCATGGCAATGCTTTACTCCTTTTTGTCATTTATTTTCATTTTTCTTTATTAATCCATTTAGGGTTTTGTGACATATTTTGCACACAAAACATTCTGCGATGCAGAATATGTCTTACATGTTATTTAAAGTGACTATACTGAAGGACAAGTCATAAAAGTAAGGGAAAAGATCCACTCTTATCTTTCTAACCCCACAAAGAAAAACGTAAGCCAATACTGACTTTCTGACAGTTAGAATTTGCATGCGACTGACATTTCGTCCACCTTTAAGTGCTAATGATAGGGCCTGGTGAATGGCGGCTTAGCACCGCATTGAGGGAGGTGAGGAGGAATGTTATGCGTGCCTTTATATCCAAGGGATCTAAGAGGAGATACCCTTATTTTTTATTACTTCTGTTAACTGCTACAGGTATTATTGCAGCCATCTCTAGGTGTCTGCACTTTTCGCTTTCAACATTTTTATTTTAATGGCTAAAAAGCTAATTAAAATGATTAAATCACTTACAATGGATGCTGCTCCTTAACTTTTAAAAGATTTACTGGGCTATTTACAAAAGGGTGAAGAGTTTGGAGAAGGCAGGGTAAGTGAACAATCTAGCACAACATAGCTGAACTGGAAAGTGAGGTGAATTGGAGAATTTTTCCAAATCAGCTATGTTGTCCTAGATTGTTCACTTCTCCTGACTTCTCCAAACCCTTCACCCTTTTGTGAATAACCCTGTAAATCTTTTAAAGGTTAAGGAGCAGCATCCATTGTAAGTGATTTCATTATCATTTTAATTAGCTTTAAAACATTTTTAGGGTTATTTACAAAGCTGCCGTAGGCAGCCGACTGAACAACCGGCCCGAAGTGAAGTGAGCCGAACGCTGTTCGGCTATTCACTTCAGGCTTGCAGGGCTGATTTCATTTGGCTCAGCTATTCTGCTCGGTACCTCCGTGGTACCGAGCAGAATAGTAAAACAGTGAAAAAAAGTTTTTTTTTAAATAACGTAGAAAAATACTGTTTCCAAATGTAAATAAATGACCAATGTTAAAAAATAAATAAAGATCTCCAAAAAAAAAAAAGATTATTGAAAAAAGAAAAATAAAGATCAATAAAAAAAAGAAAAAAAATCTAATAAGAAAAAAGAACAAAACAATTGGGCGGCGCTAACTTCCGGACCTGTACAGGCTATAGTGAATAGCCCGAACAGCAGGCTCTGGCGGCCGAAGCTAACCGAAGGATCAGCCGGAGCTACGGCTGATCCTCCGCCTCGCTTTGTGAATAACCCTCTTTGACTTCTTCACCCTTTTGTGAAAAGCCCTATTAGTTTCCTGCAGAATCCGCTGGTCCCCTGAGCACTGGACCTGATATTAAAAAGCAAAAAAACACATATGACTAAATTTGATTTATATATAATTTTGCCATTTTTGTACCAGAGGTGTCATGGTAAATGGGACAAATTGCAGGATAAATTTGGCACTTATATTGTGACACTCACTTGAAAGTTATCACTGGTCATATTGGAAAAAAAGGTATTTTTTTGCTTATAAATATATAGTATATAAAATAATGAATCAATTTATGAAGACTGCAAACAAAAACGTTGTTGGTCTCAAAAATAAATAAGCAAACACGGTAATTAAAAAATATCTCTAGAGCTAAATGCTTTAATTAAATAGGTTGTATGGAACTTTTGTGGCCATAAAAATCTATAGTTATTAGGTTGGCGGGAGAGTATAATAAATGATATGGCTAAGACTAGCATTTGATACAGTGATACAGTTAAATATTACTACTCCGTTGCCAAAGAAAACGGAAAATTGTATCATACTTAGCAGTAATTTTCCTTTCGTGGTGCCTATCCGTGGCAGCATACCATTGATATGGCTCCGCCCCTTATTCCCCCCCCCAAAGGACCAGTGTAAATCTATAAAAGAGAGAGATTCCCCTGCATTCTTATAACAATATCGCATTCAGAACTTGAGGGTAGCTATGCTGCCATGTATAGGCACCAGGAAAGGAAAATTACTGGTAAGTATGATATAATGTTCCGTTTTCCTGGTGCCTCCATGGCAGCATACCATTGATAAATAACGAGCTGATGGGTGGGTTACCGCAAAATTCCTCTGTTAATGAATCCAAGAAGCCTGGATGGCTTGTCTGCCAAAGTCCACTGTAGTCAGGACCCCTGGGGCGATCCCGTAGTGTTTAATAAAGATGTGCTGTGAGGTAGATCACCGTAACAGTCCCGGAACTTGCCCTTGCCCCTTGAACCTGCCCCCGGGAAGTAGGAACAGGTGCTCCGATGACCTGAAGGAGTCCGTTAGATCCAGATAGGAGCGCAGAGTCCTGGCCACATCCAGGTCATGCAGCTCCGATCCATGCGGATGGCCTTTGAAGGATGGCAGGACCCATTCATGTGCCAAATGAAAAGGCAACACTACTTTCGGTAGAAGGCGAGGAAGAGGAAAAAAGACAAAACAGCGGCCGTCAGCGAATGCACTCTTTTGGAAAACTTAACCTTGATGTTGGTCCCCTACCGTGAAGCGGTTGGCAGGTCTTGCACAAGTGGAGAAAGGTCCACGGCAGAGGAGGTAACAACACAAAGATAACTGTAAAGGAGCATAGAGGGATAGGTCAGAGGAAGACAGGGGAGATCCAAGACATCTGCCCTGGAACC
>NW_017306448.1:2032848-2068514 GCF_000935625.1 Nanorana parkeri | reverse complement strand
GGGAACCGGTCGCAGCCCCCCCCCCCCCCAAAAAAAAAACGATCCGGACGAATCTCAACCTGAATCCTGCAAGGGCGGCAAGTGCCAGCCTCTTCCTCATAACAGGGCTGTAATCTGCCCAGCCTCCGCCTCCCAGCTCCCTCCCACCGCCCATGAATCCAAAATGGCGCCCGATTGCCGGTCGAAACTGTGCATGTGCAAACGAAACAACGTCGAACGCGGTGACATCAGCGACCCGGCCAGTAAAAAGCTCAGAGAGAGCGCCGCCGCGCCTTAGAAGCAACCACCATGGAGACAGAGAGGAAGTGAAAGACAGTCCAAAGGGGCAAGAAACTGAGACAGGAGAGGGGAAAGACTGGAGAAGTGAAGGGGAAAGAAACAAAAGGTAAAAAGATAGGAGAGGGGTATGACTGCAGAAGGGAAGGGGAGAGAGACAAAAAGTAAAAGGACACAAGAGAAAGAAAGCGAAGAGCAAAAAGTACCTGAAGCCATCACGCGTTCACCACAACAGCCATCTATGAACCTAATTAGGACGTATGCGATGGGAAAGAGAGAGAGAGAGAGGCCCCCAAGACTCAAGAAGGGGCTCCCAGACCTTAATGACGCATTGAGCAGTTGAGGTACTGGGACTGCACCTGGGAGAGGCATGAACCCAGCTGGGACTGCATCGATTTACAACACAGAGGTAGGGACAACATGTCACTGGTGCAGGTCAAGAGATGTGAGGACAAAAAAAAGAATGCAGGGGGATCTCTCTCTTTTATAGGTTTACACTGGTCCTGTGGGCAGGGATAAGGGGCGGAGCCATATCAATGGTATACTGCCATGGAGGCACCAGGAAAATACATTTCCACTTATTTTTTCCCCAGACTTCATGGCAAACTTCGATTAACCTGCATTTTCTACTGTTTTTCTTCCAACTGTTTTTACATTTCTGGACTGTTGGCAGTACAGTGCCCTACTGGTACTAGACCGTAGTCATTATTTTTGTTTAATGGAAGCACTGTCTTTTCCCTAAGGCATAACTCTGGGTTTCCATAACAATGATGTCAAGGTTGAAATAGTTATTCTGAACTTTTGATTTAGTGTAAGATGTTAAATTATCTAGGTGATGGTATACCTCATAGTAGTAAGTCACATTCCCCTGGACATTCAACAATATGTGCATTGAATGTGACTTACTACTACAACTAGGTATACTTAATACCTTGTGCAGCACTGCCAGAAATATAAAAACAGAATGTACAGCTGTTTGCAATGACATACACGGCTACTCAATGTTTACTATAGTATAAGCATTATTTTTTTTAAAGTGTACTTGATCCCTAACAGTAAACTGTTTTATGTTCTCTTCCAGTCTGTTAAATAAACCATTGAAAGTGTTTTAATATATCTAAAATGGGCAAAAAAAAAACCAAAACCTGTTGATGCTGCCAGACATTTTTGGGAACTTCCTCGAATCACTTCTTGTGCTGACCATTATCTTGATCACAGCTCTCTCTGTGGACTACAGAACACTCTATGTTATGGAGACGGAGTTGTATTCTAAAATACCTCTTGTTCCAAAGTGACAATGTGATACAGTACGGTGTGTAAGTACTGTCACTCTAGGACAAGATGTGTGTTACAGGCAGTGTCACTAGTTAAAACTAAAGGGGAAAATGCCTTAAAATAGAAACCAAATGCAGGCATTACAACTGCGGACTGGTAAGCTGCAGTATATTACATTTTTGTTGCTAGGTTTAGATATGCTTTAATGTTGAAAGTTAGATGCAATGTACCGTAATTGTGTAAATTTCTTATCTATGTACATATTTGACTTATTTTTTTTCACAAGTGTTTTTGTCCCTGTTCATGGTTGTTGTCTTCATAAACCCACAATTTGTCTTCATTTGTGTCCATAGTGTGTGAACTGTGAATTTTCAGGCTACAGCTGTTATCTAACCTCCTGCGGGAGAGGTTTTCTAGATGCTGTTTCATCATTTATTTATAAGAAGATTTTGAAAGTATTGATTAAGTCCTCTTAGCCAACTGATTTTTCTTTACTTTTTTATAGCTGAAGATGGAGATTATTGGCGACTCTTGATTCCTGGTGTGCACATAGTTTCTGCTGAGGCTTTCGGCTACTCGAAGGTCACTAAGAAAATTACCCTACCAGCTAAGATGACAAAGGCAGGGCAGGTTGATTTTGTTTTGCAGAGGGTCGAAGTCAGTAACCGTAGTTTTAATAAAGCTATTCCAGAAGACATTTATGATCGATTAGACCCACTGGACTCCTATGACCCACATGCTCGACAAGGACAAGGAGAGGAAGAGGATGAGCAATCACAAGACAGGGAAAAACCTTGGTGGTGGTCTTATTTCAGTATGCTTGGTCATAACAGACCTCAGTGGCTACTTAAAAATAACTAATCCTATAAGAATCATTTTGGATAACATCCTCCAATTTGTTTCTTTTTAATAGTGTGAGATTCGTTTTATATTACTGTACTGTAAAACCTAAACTTTTCTGCTTTCATGGTAATTCCAGCTATGAAGTGATGAGGTTTTAAAATGTTAATACATTTTAATACAGTGATCACAAAATGTCATAGTACAAAACATATGGAAATACAATTCAGGGTAAGTTTTATTGAAAGCCTGGAGTTTGATTCACTTTAGCTGTATTTTGCATAGCTCCCTTTGTTCCCCGTAGTTTTTGATTAGAAATACAATTTTAATAAACTTAATGTTACAAACAGATGTCTTTTTAAAAGCGTAATTATGCAAAGCTTGTAAAGTAAACTGGGAAAACCCCATGAAACAACAATTTTCAAAGTGCCTGGGTCCTGTCAGTGTCTTTTTTTTCTGCTCTGATTCATACTCTGCCTTTATTCAAAGTCTAACTCATGATCTTTCCCGATGTATTCATAATCATCCAGTCACCTTTCCAGTTAAAGTGACACTAATTCAGGAGTTAAATCTTATTAACTATTAACAAAAATGTATCTTTTTTGTCCATCACTCTGCTGCAGAGTATGAATAGTGGCTACTTTTTTTCTCCATGGTCCCTGTGTGTGTTGTAAAGTAGTCACTGCTCTGAGCATGCTCCCGTGATGGACTACAATTTTACGTTTAGTTTACTTATTTGAATTGAGATTGTAGTCCATCACAAGAGTGAGCTTGGAGCAGGGGCTACTTTACAACACACACAGGGACCATGGAGAACAAAAGTAACCACTCTCCAGAAGGAAGGACAGTGTCAGTACCAATTCAGAGATGATTTAAGGATCTGCAGATGAGTGATACACAATCTAGATAAATTTTTGTTAAAGTGACACTAAACTCAGAAGTTACATTTAAAAAATACATTTAGCTACCTTAACTATTAACAAAAATTGATCTTATTTGTGTATCATTCAGCTGTAGATCCTCAAATCATCTCTGAATTCATTCTGACACTGTCCTTCCTTCTGGAGGGTGGCTACCTTTGTTCCCCATGGCCCCTGTGTGTGCTGTAAAGTAGCCACCGCTCCAATCTCACTGCTGTGATAGACTACAATGACACGTTTAGTTTACTAATGTATATTGAGATTGTATTACCAGGGGGAAACAAGAACTTGATGTCATCCTCATGGTCCTCCAAGTAAAAAAAAAATCAAATAAGAAAATTGGAACTATTTTTGGAAATATAGCTGGTTGATACAAGTATTCAGAGATAAAAAAAAGTGATCCCGCACTTCACAGCTCATATCATTTAAGAAGCATACATGCTCAGCCTATAAGCCTTAGCATACTCTTTGACCTAGAAAACACCTTGAACCACACCTGCAGGGGCCAATCAGGAGGGCTGATGTTAATGGACTCTCCATTGATATAAAACCCAGCACACAGACACAGGCTGACTTTTTATGTCTTGTGTGGGGTGCGAGTGGTATGTGTTAGACAGGTGGCACAAATTTGTAGAAAAATAAATCCTTCTTTAGACAAAATATCCTCAGTTTTAAGTCCCTGGAGCTGGCTTCAATTTCCAACTTAGTGTACTTAAAGCTGTACTCTAGCACACTAAATATGTTTGTTTACATATAATTAAATCCAATGTAAGGCATATGGCGCTGGCTGCGGGGCCCTGTAAACAGACTATAGTTGCAGGCAGTTTGTTTACCTGTGTAAAGCCGACTATCAGCTTTCTACTGGAAGTAATTTTGGCAGCTAAAAAACCCCTTGCTTTGCTTCCCGAGCTCCGCTGCCCCTCCTGCAGACTTAGAACTGGCATCATGGCTGTTGGTGGGTATCAGGGAAGATTTATCCGGAGTGCATCACGTCCGGCTTCTGAGCTGTCATTCCCTGGCTAGTGAATCTAGGAAGGAAGCTGATCAAGCAAGATCTGTGCTCAATCAGGTTCAATAGGCTGATCTAATAGACCGCTAATGAAACCTCCAATGTGCTATCACATAGGGGGCTTGTGAACCACATTTGGGCTTGTGATAGCAATGAAGTTAATTAAAAAAAGTTTTGAAAAATTAAGTGAAATAATTTTAAATACAAATACTGCCCCGCTCCCCCCCCCAAAAAAAATTTTTGTTTGAAAGTCCCCTGTCCCTGTGAAAGTGCGCATACTAAAGCAAACACTCATTGGGTGCACCTGCGTACAAAAACGACAATTGCACCACACATGTTAGGTATCACCATGTGCACATGTGCACCAGTAATTCTGAGAGCAATAATTCTCGAGCCAATATTAATGATGATGAACTTTAAACTGATGGCCTGTACAAGCTTTTAAAGTGCTGCTTTTGGACACCGTGGTTTTTTTGCCATTTTACGGGTGCACTCAATTTTTAGGCTTGGCACAGGTATTTATTTACTTGCCACAACCTTCTCTTTTATATTTTATAAAAAAGGGTATTATATTGTGTGTATATTGGCGCACTAAAATTAATTTAAGTATATATTTTCCTGAAATTTTGGTTTTGATAAAGAGTTGCACTAATATGCAACATAAACATTTGTAACAGCCTCCATTATGTTCTACAGGGTCTCTACTTTCAGGAAATATATAGTTCTGGGGGGGCTTTGAGTAATACTCAGGCCTAAAATGTGGATTATAACATGTGTGCAAAAACACAAGAAACAGCTCTGGCAGTGAAAGGGTTAAGAGAGTCTTCAAAGCTTCAATTTACCCAATGATCAAAACAAACAAGTTGTTTATTCAGGCCTCTTTTATAGCTGTGTAATTGTCTTTTATGGCAGGGTGTCAAAAAGCAGTAATACATATCAAAAACACTAATTATTTATCACTGGACAGCCCAGTTAATGCACAAAGATGGCCCGGCCTGATAAAGTACAAATGACCTGTACATAACCCCTCCCAAATCTCACACAGCATTGATAACCTTGGACCTGGGGGTGATACATTAATAATGAATGTATATTGTAGTATTGTGTGGCAATCCCACTGTAGAATTGGGTGTTATGATCACCCAGAACTCTCAGCCAGAGGGGCTGAGGTGTCAGGAAGCAAGGGTTTGTCTGGATTATGCTTGGGATCCTGGAACTGGGAGGTTTCAAGGTAATTCAGACGGGAGGAGATCTCCAGTCCTGGGTCCAGGATTTAGCAGTGACCAGCACCCGTTGCTTGCACAGGTGTGCACAGCCCTTAAGGAAAGGATGCTGGCTACGGGAATTAGCTCCAGGGATCAGGGGAACTCCCACAGAAGTCAGAGAGGAGTCAGGTGAGCTCCTGCTGGCATAGGAAAGGATGGTGTTCAGGGGTCAGGAGAACTCCCCCAGACGTTAAAGTGGAGTCAGGTGGTGTGTGTGCTGGAGGCACATGAAAATAGCCAGGGAGGCTGGGAGAGAACTGGTGAGGCTAGGAGAGCTGTGAGCCTGAGGGGCAGCCGGTACAAGTGTGGGACAGCACTTCAAAGAGGACCAGTGGGTTAGAAATGGTAATGTTTAAAGTGGAAGCTAAACTTGTGTTCTGTTGCAAGTATTGCATGGAGGTTATGCTGAGCAACCCCTGCGAGGGTGTCCAAGGTGGATGTATGAACTTTTGTTTGAATAAAAATGGACTACCAACCCCTAAACAGAAGCTATTTTCGAGTGGACTGCACCCTTAAGCACTCACCATGTGTGCTAATAGCCCCAAACATCACAATATATAGATGTGTCATTTGAGACACATATTGCCCCTTCTGAAGGAGGTATACCACACAGGTATGTCAAGTCTGGTATCTATACAAAGCAAATTTCATAACACACAATAATCTATTGATTATGAGGTAGTAACATGCGAGTATATAAACATTTTAGCTGCTGTTGTGCAACTTTCATAGACCTGCCCAACCGCGGCACGTCCTCGCCAGCGGCGCTCAGTCTCTGTGAGACCTTGGCGTCGGCCGCCGCTCCCGGCTCCTCCCCCCGCACTTCCTCTTCCTCCATAAGATGGAGGAGGTTACACTTGCCCAGCGTTCTAGTGTTGTGAACGTTGGGCAAGTGATACTCACATCTCCACGCAGCAGCCGGAACCACACCGTATCTCTGCTGGGAAAACAGCCTCAACCTTTCCTCCAGGGGCCTATCCTCTCCTAACACCGCATGGGAATCACCATCCGGAGCCGCCTTCAGCTAGCCTGCATGTGAACCCACTGGCAGCACAACCGCAAGTACTCTCCTGTGGGAGAACCTCTACTATATCTACACTCTGTGTTGGGTGCAATAAAGAGACAGTGTTGCTATAACTTACTTGCTACAGTTGAGATTGTACTCGCCTAGACAGTACTCTGCATATTGCCTATAGTAGTGAACCTTAACCTGCTAGTAGTGGACAACCTGTATAACCGCACGCTGTACCTTCTGCATACGCTGCTACTACTTTAGCAGAGGACTTCTGTTGCTGAACTGCATAATATTCTCTGTGTCAGTATGTAAAATCGCATAGTGATTATCCAAGTAAGAACTAGAGACCTCATCATACCCCAAGACCAACTCACTTGGCCTCCACGCAGAACTCTTTGGTACCTCTACCACTTCCTTTAGTAGCTCTGCCACTAGGGTTGGCTCAATCATTGGCATATGATGTGTATGGGGCTCCAACCACACTCCTAACCATATAGAGTGGCACCGCAAACCCTTCACCTGAGCCAACAAGCACCACACCAGGCCAGCTCTGAGCTCCGCAGCTGAGATTCACCCCCCTTAGACTTACGTCCTTGCACCTCACAGCAACTGACATTGTGGGAGGTGCAGGTGAGAGATCATAAAGCACTTCAGCCCTTCTGTCATGACCCCCCTGAGCCTTTCTGATTGGTAGTGGTGCTTGCTCAGTGACACAAAAAGCTGCTGCACAAGGCAGCTGAAATACTATAATGTATCATGAAGAAAAAGCTTGGTTACCATCAAGAAGAAGCTCTAATTTACATCAAGAACAGAACCTTTGCCAAGGTCTTTTACTTTTACTTCCAAAGAGCCAATCCCAGATCCATTTTTTGCTTCATTGACTGAATTCTGTTGGAACTCATAGAATCCAGGACTTTAAGTACTTTTATTGTTATTGCCTTTTTTTAAATTTTATTACTGTTGTATCATTTGTCTTTCTTTTCTGCATTTTTCCCTGACCATTTCTTTCTGCATTTTTCCCTGACCATTTCTTTTATTAAAAGCTAGTTTTTGCATTGTGTTTCAGGGGGAACTAAGATTATATCATCCATGACAACAGTAGCAAGTTCTGAAAGTTGCAGCAGCAATCTTCACATTAGCTTAGGATCAGCTTTGCCCTGCCTAACCATGCAGCAAATGATTACTACAATAGCAAAGGATCACTATTGTAAGGGATTTGTTGTTGCAGGGGTGCACAGTCTCCCTTAGTGTCATTTATAGCCTCCCATTACGAAAAATGTGTAAATAAAAAAGTAATCAATTACAAAAATAAATAAATGAATCAATTAAAAAAATAAAATATTCAAATGAATTGGATGACATTAGCTTTCACTGCGTGATGGGAAAATGTAACATATTAGTAGTGATCACGAACCTGTGAAAATGTCAGTGTTGTGTTGATTTCTGTCCACACAAACCCAATGTGATCTTATCTTATTAATATATCTAGTTATTAATTTTCCTATAAAGGGGATTTTTTCTTGGTGTATGTCTCAATGCAATATCAAAAGGGAAAAAAAGCTCTCCTGTACTGAAATGCAAACTTTGACTTTCCGCTTTACCATTCCACTACCTTACATAAAACTGACACTTGTGATATCCTGTTAGTGAGAAGTATTTGTTAAGTACATTTTGGAGTAAATATCTAGGGATGCGCAATTAACACAAAAGTTACTTTGGGGAAAATTAGAGAAAGGTGTATTTAGTTTTTCAAATATTTCTACCTAATTAAACTCTCGGAAATAAAAATAAATGGTCCAAATCTGCTACCAAATTAACACTCCATCTGTCTTGTTTTATAATATGTTAGGATAGACCACAAAAGCTAAAGGATGTATATAACCAAGAAATTTACATAATGAAAACAAAAATTTCTCTGGGACTATGGGGTGGAAAAAGGGAAAAAAGGATCTGGAGCCCAAATGTTTAAAGGGAAAGTTTAACATATAATCCAAATGTCTTGCTTTTAGCTGTACTTTTAGCCCCTCCCCCCAAAAAGATTCTCATGCCATGTACAAAGGTTGGAAAGAGAGACAATTAAATTACATAATGAATTCAATAAAAATGTGATTTGGAAATTAAGTTTCTGCTTGATTTATATTTGTGTGTGTATGTATATGCTTTCTTTTTAATTTCTTTTTTTTTCAAAAATGAGACCAAAGGCATCCCTCCAAAACATTACTCGGTGGCCTCATTCTTTGCTGTTTGTAAAAGAGGTCATAATTTGTGGAAGGAATAAAAATCTTTTAAAGCTTTACGCTCGAAGTCCCTGGAGTGAATAGAATTCAACGTAGCATAGATAATTTGTTTGCTTTGCAATTATTTTCCGTCAGTGGAGACAAATTGATTCATACTATAAAACTGACTGTCACTGCAAGACAGCTGGCTCTTGAAACTGCAGAAGGATTTGACTAGTTAAAGTGAGTGTTGAAACTCTGATATATATGTCGTTTCACAAACTAGGTTGCGGGTAATTATAACATTTGATATAAGTGAGACACCATCCATGTTTTTATGGGTCAGCCATGCCAATTTGAAAATTACATGTGCTTGGATGGGCGCCTTATCTCTAAACGCTTTCCTTTTTTTAAATTAAAGTAATCTAAAAATGCTGAAGCTACTCGTGTGCTGTATTTGAAATGTGTTACATTGGCTTTATAAATAGTACCTTTAATGCCTTCTTAATAATTCATGAAAATGACTTGGTTTAAGTGGGCCACATTTCACAGTCTCTTGCACTGTCATAGCTTATATTTGCAAGTGAAAAAAAAAAAGTTTATGTTAAATCAGCATCACCATCTGGACTATCGTTATTAGGGAACAGCTGTAAATATGTAGAAAGTCATTCAATATATTATACAAATTATTATTATACAGGATTTATATAGCACCAATAGTTTGCACAGCGCTTTACAATATAAGGAAGACATTACAGTCACAATACAATTTAAGACAAGATGGTAAGGAGGGCCCTGCCCGTGAGGGCTTACAATCTAAAAGGGAGGGGAAATTGAACAAATAGTGTTATATGTAAAATACAGTGTGTGATGTCACAAAGGTAAAAGAAAGGCAATTATTTTTTTTTAAATGTTATAAAGCGAAATCTAAACAATACATGTATAATATGCCAAAACCCTTTTTTTCAGTTTTAGATAGAATGGGGAAGGGCTGGAAGCTCTGTCATGTATTCATTGCTGTATGTGTCTTGGAAGATTTTCCCTCTCTAATGGTCCTGGGTAATGATGGGCAAATCTGCCCCGGTTAGAATTGCCAAGGTGTGAATTGTGCAGCGCTAAAAATTTAAGTGCATAATATAAATATATAAATATATAATTAATCATATTGCAACCCACAGGGGCATTCCAGGAGGTAGGTCACGTATCTGCTGTGACACGACACAAACTTCCTAATTTTATAATTTTTGTTTGTAGTATTGGACCTGAATTCTGTAATCTTTTTCCTTGTACCTGTAGTTCTACAACTAATACAGTATTTACATGGGTAGAAACCTATACCATCGAATAGGGTAATTTTTTCTTTAGGTGGATCAATAACATTTTTAACCAGTCTTTGTCTTAGATTCGGTGCTCGTCTGTAGACTATTTTGGGTTTCTCGGGGAGGATGGGGCCTAGGGTTCGATCTCTTTTTAATATATGCCAATGTTTAGTAAGGATGTTTTCTACCTGTTTGTATTGTGCTGACAAATTCGTGATGAATAAGAGAGGTGGAGGAGTTTTTGATCTTATAGTTGGTTTTAACAATTCTAATCTGTCTCTCTTCCGTACACATGTCTGTATTTTTCCTAACTCATTGGTATTATACCCTTTTTCCTTCAATCTTTCTACTAGGATTTCGGATTGTTCCATAAAGTCTTCCTCCCTTGTGCAGTTACGTTTAATTCGGGTAAGTTGCCCCTTTGGTATTCCTTTCAACCACATTGGATGATGGCAGCTAAAAGTAGGGATATACCCATTTATTTATCAACCAAAAAGTCTCTAAAAGCATATTTCCACTAATGCCATATATGGAAAAATCATGCACATGATGCATATATAATGCTGCTTCACAGTTTAGACAAAAATGGTTAGCTCATGCATTTACATTCCTTGCATTCATCAACGCAAGCAACACAACATAGAGCTAATTTACCCAACATCACCTTGGAATTCATTCAGGGCTTTGCACAACACACCTGCTGGGTGTGTACACATTACAAAGGTGTTTAGATTCCACCCATAGATCATGCTGGGAGGGAACACACTGCAGAGGTGTATACACGTTCGTGGTGTGTTTATAAGGTTAGTAAATCAACCCCATCGTGTCCTTTATATTGGGCCCCCTCCAAGGTCGAGGATGGTGTTCCATTGTTGGTCTTCCTAACTTCTCCCTTGGAGTGGGATAATTTCGAACATCCTCTAAAAAACGATTTGAGGTTTTCTGTCTCTGATCATTAATTCGATCATGGGGGTTATTTATTTCCGTTCTCCCTTCATGATCTTCTTGTGATAGAAGAGGGTGAAATCTTTGTGGGAGTTCCCCCTTCGGAGTAGGATTTTGGCTAATTAAACTAGCTATCAACTCTATTCCCATTTCCCTTTCTCGTTTTCTTTTCTTAACAGGTTTCCAGTGTGGGTCATCAAAATTACTATAATCCATTTTATCTTCTGGGTCCTTTATGCTAGTATTACAACTGTCAATACATTCTTCTTCTATTGTTTGCCATTTATATATTTTCCCATTTTTAAAATCCAGCATGTCTCTAATATATTTTTTATGTTTTTTATTTTTTATTTCCGTATCTCTTTTTTGTATATATTTTTCTATATCTAGTATATTGTTTTTAAAAAACTCTGTATCACTATATGACTCTATTTTCGCTTTATGTTCCTGTATTTTTAATTCAACATGGTGTAGTTTCCGTTTTTTCCTTCCTAAAATTAATTGCAAAAGTTTTTCCTCGCAATGATGAAAAAAAGCTGACCACTCAATAAGTGATTCTTGATCCTTTAATCCATCATTCCTTAATTTTTAGCGCTGCACAATTCACACTTTATCAAATTTCGACCCCAGGGTTGAGAGCGCAGCTGCTTTAATATCAGGGCTACCCATAAAGCGCGGATCCACATTTTTTACTAGAATTGCCAAGGGCTCAGAGAATCTTGCTCAAAATTCAGTGAATCCGAATATAGAGGTGGATTTCATTGAAGTCTATGGGAAGGGGCGAATCTTGTAAAATGTTTGCCCTATTTAGAAATAATAGTCAAACAACTGTCACAAATTATGAGGAGCTGGGCACTTATACTGGGCATATATCAATGCAAGAAAATGATTAAATAATACAGTACATGGAGGAGGATCTTCCATGCAGCTTTGAGGACAACATCCAAAGACAACAAATATACAAATGCTTTAAATAACATGCTTGGGGAATGCTTTAAAGTTGCAAGTGGTGTTATGAATAGTATGATTTTCATGGACAGTCTCAGCAACAGCATATGCTGGCAGTGCATATTTGGCTGTTGAATTAATATTTTTTTTACAATTATCTTGGCTTACACACACCAGCAGCACCACAATTAGATTAATTTCAGCTTTAAAAAAGTTTTTTTTTAGGTAGTTTTAGCACATGTTTTTATTATTTAATGATAACAGGCCCACTTTACCCAACAGATGGAAATTGTGCAGTAGTTTGCTGTGGCTTTTCTTGCTAATGTAAAACTGCAGTGGACAATTTCTATCAAGCTCTCTTGAAGAATTAAGAGGCCACAGATGACACAGCAGTGTAAAATTGGTCAGCAGCAGAAATTTTTTTAATGAGGGAGAAATGGCTGTAATGTACTACAGAAAAGTAGTATACGCTGGTGTCTTACCACAAGTATTAAGAGACTAGGCCCAAATTTACTCAAAGCAGGGTGCACAGACTGGGGCTTTACTACAAAAATTAAGACACTCCAGATGATACAACAGTGTAAAATTGACTAATAGGAAAGTTTTACTCAGGAATAATAGGCCAAAATGTACTGGAGACAAATGGGATGATTTACTAAGAGCATATAGGCCAGCGGTGGCGAACCTATGCCTCGCGTGCCAGAGTGGGCACGTGGGGCCCCCTCTGCTGGCACGCAAGCTTATGTCCGCATTATCAAAGGGACGCAGCGATAGTGGTCCCAGTCCAAGAATAAAGGGGACTATTTTAAAATTTTCGGCTGCTGCGGAGGAACACGGAGAGCTGCGGCAGCCGACAATTAAGTATTCAAAGCCTGTATTCATTAAATACAAAGCCTGCCGTGATTGGCTCGGCGCTGAGTCAATCACGGCAGGCTTTGTATTCATGAATACAAAGCCTGCCGTGATTGACTCAGCGGAAGACGGAGGATACAGCGGGGATCGTGGACAAGGTAGAGACTGTATTCCCAATTGTGGCTCGGGGTTACTGGTTATGGAACGGAAAATTAACCCCGAGCCACACTCGGGAATACCGCCATGGATGTTTGTGGGTGCATTTAAACATTATTTTGGGCTATACTCGTCTTATACGACGAGTATAGCCCAAAACCTATATTTTTTACACAAAAAGTGAGGGGTCGTCTTATACGCCGGCAAATATGGTAATAACTAATAGTAATTTCTGTCCCGGCTGCAGTATTAATCTACCCCAAGGGTAATTTATTATTGCTGCGGGTAAAGGGGTGATTATTATTGCTGCATGGGTTTTTTTTTTTTATTAACTCCTGCCTAAAAACAATTCTCCCCCAGGCAGCGATAATAATTGCCCCCCTTCCCCGCAGCAATAATACATTATTATTGCTGCGGGGAAGACTAGGTTTCTAGTTATGCCTCTGCTGTGTAGTGCTGACTTTCATTATAATGTATTGCTGGGACTTGTAGTCCCGCATAGCTGGTGGTATTCTGCATTGCTGTATGATAATTATACAGCAATGCAGAATAGCCCCACAGAGAGCCCATATAAACCACCTGAAAACCCTTATAGGCCACCCGCGAGCTGCACAGCCCCCCAGAGAGCCACACAGCCCCCCAGAGAGCCCATACATACCACCAGAGGGACCACAGAGCCCACCCAATAGCCACAATAGACCGTCTGAGAGCTGCACAGCTCCCCTGATAGCCTGTACAGAATACCAAAAACCCCACAGAGCCCACCTGAGAGCCGCACAGCCCCCTGAGAGCCCGTACAGACCACCTCAGAACTGCAAAGCCCCCCTGAGAGTATTCAGGTCTAATTGAAGGGTTGGCACTTAGAGATACATAAGTTGGTTTAGTGATCCAGTTTGGGCACTCCGGCTCAAAAAGGTTCGCCATCACTGATAGAGGCTGTTCACTTTGAAAGAGAATTTTCACTTTGCAAGGGAATTTTCCCTTAGCTTAAAGAATGTAGTGAAAATTCAGTTTGCAAAGAATTCCCAATCACATGAAGAAAAAAAATATATATTTTTTGTTTGCACATGATTGGATGATAGAAGTTAGCAGAGCTTCACTTCATGTACCAAGCTAAGAAATTCCCTTGCAAAGGGGAAGTTCCTTTCCAGAGTTAACAGTCTATTTTGCTTTAGTAAATCAACTCCAAAGAGTACAGGCAGGTATTTTACTACAAGAATTAAGATACAACAGAGGATACAGCAGTGTAAAATTAACCAGCAACAGGACAGTTTTAATCAGACATAATAGGCTAACTGGTGTATGTCTTACTTTTATTTTCTCTATAGGCGAGGGCATTCTTTCAAATCATGCAATGGTGTTCTCTGAGCAAAAGGCAACTTTAAAAACAGATGGTCAGTAACAAGTAAGTGTTGTGCTTAGAGCACCCCATACTAAAAAATAAAGCCTATCAATGGTAGGTTACTCCATGTCTTTTGGTCTTGTTCTAAACTGAGGTAGTTCTAGGATAAGGTTCGGGAGATCTCTCAACGGTTTACTCACTATCATTTACCTTGCGACCCCTTCTTTTTTCTATTACACCATAACTCCATCCCTATCAAAACCTACCAGAATTCAGTTTTGAGACATCTTGTAAATGCAGCCGAGGCATGTATCCCAGCTTGTTGGAGGAAGGAAATTCCACCCTCTATCTCTGTATGGTTGCACAAAGTGGAAGAGATCCAACAAAAAACATGATTTATTCCCGAAAAGGCAAAATTGAAGTCTACCACAGACTGGGCATTATTGGCATTCTTTCCTTTTCTCCGACGAAGGTAAGGGTCTTTTTGTAGGTCCTGAATGAAGTTTGTGAGCAATGATAGGTTTTATAATAATGCAGAATGCTTGTGATTGTTAGATTGACTTGTTTTATGCTTGCCACCTACCCTAAAATATTATCTAGTCCTATGTGGACTATTTTTGAATGGTACCTTACATTCTTTTGTAATAGTTGTGCAATACTTGCTTTGTTTGATTTCCTCTGCTTGTGGATATATATAAAAAAAGAATTTGGAAAAAAAGCTTATCAACATGAAATAAAAATCCCAGAGAATAAATGAAAACCCCAAAATACCACCCCTGAAATTTTATAAAGGAAAGTCTTGCGGGGAAAAAGTACAGTTTAACCTAATGTGAAGGCCCTATCAACATGAAAAAGTGACCACTGACCTCAAGTCAATTACAAAATAAAATGAAAGCCAAAAAAATCCCACAATAATGAGAACAAAAAAGCAGCAAAGTGTTGATTGCCTAAAGAGCTAGCAATTAGAATTAAAGTACAGTATCCTAACTGACCCTAATCTCCCACTATGCAGTGTTTCAGCTTTTCCTATGCTTTCGGTAAAACAGCTTCTATTTCACTGACACTATGGCTGCTATGTGTTCAACCTCTTATAGTGAAGGGGCTGGCATAACCAAAAGCTCCCTTTTTGGCCCTTCTAAGATTGCTAATCCCAGGTTCCATCAAAGTCACAGATAGGGCTAAACCAGCTTCCTGCTGTGTGGGACATAAGAGCCTTTGGTTGCTAGGACGCTTGCGGTTGCACAGCGTCATTGGTTGGTAGGACAGAGACGACCACATCAAATGTGCACCCATCCCACTCCTGGATGTCGCATGCCCTGAAAAAAAAGAATGTGGCGTCCCCCCCAAAATACATACTACACCTTGCATAAGGGTTTGGTATAGATTTTCAGGGGGAACCCAGGAAGCGTTGGGGGGAGAATGAGCACTGTGTCCCCTTGTTGATAAGTACAAGGACCTCATGCCCAAGAGGATAGAGTTTGTGGGAAATGGGGGGATGACTTATCAGAATTTGGAAGCCCACTAAAATATAAGGGCGTACCTAGATATCTGCCCCTGTGTAAATGAACCTGGTCACTCATTCACAAAAAAATTACAAAGTAAATAAACACACACACACCTTCACAAAGTCCTTTATTTTAAAAAATAACAATAACATGCCCCACAGTGTAATTAACTCTGTATCATTAATCACGTCACCCTGTTGACCCAAGGAAAAAACAAGATGAACACATGTCCAGATGACACATCCAGCGCCTGTTAATCACTTTACCAAACTAACATTTCTCCATTGTTGTTAGAAGGTAAACAGCAGTCCTGGGGAACTTGACCGATGCCATTGATCAAATATTGTCCAAATATGGTCTCCAGGTTTTGCACCTGGCTGATAGCCTTGCTGTCTGATTATAAGGTGGAGCTCTCAGTGTGGTAGGAAAACTGATGCTGGAGTAAGGAAAACAAAGATTTTGTGCAAAGCTGAGTGACTGTGTGGGCCTACAAACACTTGAAAATGCTTAACCAGAAGGCTGGAAATTTGATGTTTCATTTTATGTACCCCATGAGGAAAGACTTCATGTTACTATTTTTAGAAGAATATCTTTCTGACCGTCTTATCAAACTGGTCAACCTTATATAAAAGTCATCCTTTAAACCTTTGCTACAGAAGAGGGATCTCTCTATATATTTCCTGGACAGCAGTAAATGTGCTATGTGGTATCATTTGCCCCCTACACTCCATGGAGAAACTCCTTTTGCATTAAGTTATGCTTTACATTTCTAGATTTACCATGGAATATTTGATGAAATTAAAAAGTCAGCATTTTGGGGGCGCATGCGCGCGACGAGCTAGGACGGACGCGTTTTAGATCGGCTCCGTACCTGCCGGGACTCGAATAGCCTCTACAACCTTCCAGACTGACCTAAATCTGCTCCTAGATCGCCAGACAATATCCTCCACGCCTAGGGAGTTAGAACCATGTCGCGCCCGGGCTCCAAAACAAGGCAGAAGCCTCCGAACATCAAGGATGCATTGGCCGGGGCGGCCCTCAAGATGGCGCCGGCTGGGCTTTGCGCCTCTCCCTTCACCCGGGAGGCCTCTACACCACGAGGGGATGAGGAAGGAGAAAGCCGTGCCAGTTCCCTGTCTCCTACCCGAGTCAACCCTGACCACAAGGAACTCTTAGCTTGCATCGACAAAATGCTGAACAAAGCCCTGCAGACCACGTCCAAACAAATAACGGAGCGGCTGACCAAAGAAATCAGGGACCTAGGTCATCGTACAGCGGACCTGGAGGCCCGAATGGACGACGCTTCAGCAACGCTTGACACCTATGCCCGCGACTTTGATTCCCTGAGGGATGAAAATCTAACTCTCCATTACAAGCTGGAGGACCTGGAGAATCGCTCCCTGAGGTCCAATCTTCGCTTCCGAGTGATCCCTGAAACGGTAACAGAACTACAAGCTACCATCACCGCCCTCCTGCAGGAGCTGCTACCCTCTTACCCGCTTGAAAGGCTTGAGTTTGAGAGGATCCATAGGGCCCTTGCCAAGAAACCTGTATCGGGCCCCCCCAGAGATGTGGTCGTTAAATTTTTATACTTCCGCACCAGGGAAAGCATCCTGCAGGCGACACGGAATAGGTCCCCACTGACATTCCAGGGGTACGACTATCAAGTGTTTGCGGACCTGGCCCCATCCACTATCACCAAGCGGAGGGAGATGAAACCGGTCCTGCGGGTTCTGCAAGCCCGTAACATCCCATACCGCTGGGGCTTCCCCTTCCGACTATCCTTCGTACTCAACGGTCGCACCTACTCAGGCATAACGCTGGAGGAGATGCAGCACCACCTGAATACCCTGAGCCTTCCAGAGCAGGCGGCCTTGGCCGTTCCGAGGAGGGCCCGCTCACCGTCCCGCCGACAAAGAAACCGAGCCTCTGGATCTGAATCTGCCCATGCTGGGTGAGACTCCTGGTACCCCAATGGTGATACCCACGGAGCATATTGCCCCTTGATTTGTTTTCCCCCTCAGTCTGGTTCAAAATGACTGCCGGTTTGATCGCCAACTACGCTTCAACATTGCAAACGTGAGACTACCCGAACACCTTCCCCCGTTTTCTCCTCATTCGCCATTCCCCAAACCCCTTGTTATTACTGCTGTTTCTCTGCAAAACACTGTACCTTAATAGTGGGTCTAACTGTCTCTTAGCCTATGTTTAGATGCTTTTGGAAGCGTATGACATGCATAGTCTTAACAACTGCACCCCAGCATCATGACTGGGGTTTCCCCTGCGGTGCTGGACCCTCGTGTCCACGGAGACTCGTGCCTGGGGGGACTGGACCCTTTCCTGAAGCTGTGGTTGCGTTAGGACCTTGTTTGACTCATGACCTGGAATCCCAATCTCCGCTATTGCATGCTCCATGCCACGCACTGTGCCTAGGCGTCACTGTCCTCCACTTCCCTTCACCTCATCCCAACCCTCCCACCTTACCTCCCTTTCCCCTACATGTGACCTTATAATTGTTCCCCTCCTTCCTAGGACTGTAAAGCAGCCCACCCTCCTATCTCTCACCTTCCTTTCCATACTCTTCTTCTATCACTTCTCCAAAAACTTGGTAAAGGCCAGTCGGCTCGGTTCGACTGACTCATACATCCATCAGATGGTGGTCATCGGCATTCGACCGCAAAGAGCTCTACGCAGGTTGCAATGGCTATAGCCAATACGAGGTGCCTCTGTATTAGACATTAAGTGTTGCCAATACTCAAAGCCTGTAAAATGTATAATACCACCTGTAACTGATGTGCAAGTTTTGCTTTTCTACTTTTATATGCCAATAAAAACCTATTGAACAAAAAAAAAAAAGTCAGCATTTTTTGCACAATTGATATAACTATATCATTAGAAGGAAATATGAAAGGAGCAGGTCGTGATGGTGAGGAAAGAAGTAGAAGTTTTTAAAACAAAGTCACATGTTTGATTGATCAGATAAGCAGGCGTCAGCCTGACGTAGCTGCTTAAACAAGGGTTATTTTTTTTTCACCAGTTATTCAAGTGAACTGGAGCAAAGGTTACCAATTACCTAGGGATGAAGACAAACTTGTAAAGATCAGCTCTTAGCTGCCACCTTAAATTAGAATCAACGCACATACAGGTAGAATGTCAAGTGTCATATACTGATTTTATTGTATTGCCTGTCTATTGTTATTAGGTTTACAATCTGAGATCCTCCACATGAAATAATGCAGCAGGTATGGGATCTTCTACTTGGAACATATATACTGTACATATCTGTGTGCATATAGATACATAATTCATAATATATACTAATATACTGCATTATAATGAGCCAGAAGTACTATATATAGAATAATATTTCAGTAAATGTATATATAGGTCTAATTTACTTAAATGAAAAAAAAGAAGGTTTATAGAAAATGTAAATTGTTAACTAGAGCAGCCTATCTAACTAATGTCTTACTTCTCAGGGAGAGTAGGGATATTGGGATGTTTATAGGCAGGGCCAAATAAACTACAAGAAGCCTAGGGCTGTCATGCATCTGATAGAAGGGCGAGATCATGAGGGCTCCCTCTCTTGTATCTCCAGCCTGACTACCCCTTGGAGGTGCGAGAGCAGATGCTAAGGGACAGGATGCAAGTGCCAGAAGATGGTGCTTGACCAATCCCTGGACTGATTATTCTGATCAAGAAGAACCAGTGGGTTGTGCAAGCAGGAGTGTCCAGTAAACAGCCATCAGAACTTCAGAACTATGAGGAGCACCGGAAGAAACTTAAGGGAAACTCTGCCTAGGCCATGGGTTCAGGGTGAGCCCTCCAATGATACCAGCAAGAAAACTGCAGAAGAACTTGTAGCAGTGCTTAGATGGATCTTGAAGTAAATCAGGGCAGGCATTTGATGGGTCATGTAGGAGTATGTCAGAAGCAATAGAGAAGTCTCAGAACAGGCCATTGTCAGCAATGAGAAAGCAGTACTGTATTAAATCATGAGCAGACACAGAAACAAAGCCTAGGTCAGAAACTTCATAAACAAAGATACACAGCAGAAACCAAAAAGCAGGTCAGGAGGCAGCTGGGTCAATAAGGGCATATATAGAGTACAGGTTGGGTGACAAGGAACAAGCTGAAGACCCGTCAGCACTGACAGTAACTCAGGCTATACCTTAAAAGGGCCTTTTGGCACTACTGCTGATACTGGGCATGCACACACTGCCATGCACATGCAGACGAACATGTGAAGTCCTATTCAGACGAACATGTGAAGTCCTGCACACAGGTGTACACCTAACTTTGACTCTATGTGCAGAGCCACGAGCAAATACATAGGCAAATGCAGGTACCCAAGCCAGCTGGCTAGTGGTATTCCCTGAAAAAAACCCTGTGGATGTGCAGAGGGCCAACTATACCCTTCAGTCTCTTTCAGTAAACCAAGAGGGATAGTGCAATTGCTCAAAGATATGCTGCTGCCAGTCACTTCACAAGAGAGGATACACTTAAATCTAGTTGGTATCTGATAGGGCAGGCCATACCAGTGCAGCCAAATGGGATTTATTGCTCTGTGCTTATTGCATTCCTAATCAATGTCAATTAAGGGGGCGGTTAGTCTAAGTTGCTACCTTGCCCAGGGGTCCATTCTGCATTAACCTGTCTCTGGCTAGAGGTCGCAGAGAGGCTTATGCACACTTATTTTCTCTACCATATTGGTGATAAACTACCAAGTTTATGAAAAAGTTTTTTTTTAAAAACATATTGTCTAGCTGGTATCAGAGAGCTAATGATAATAATAATAATAATAATAATAATAATAAAACCAGAAAAACAAATAAGTGGAAACTCTGATTTCCATGTTTCAAGTTTGAAATTCTGTATTTTTCTGTAAACGTTGCAGAAAACAATCCCAGCAGAACAGCAATTAAATCAAACAATACATTACTTTGTATTTCTAGTCATTAAATGCTAAATAATAAAATGAAACATTTTTTCCTTGCATCATTTTTTCCTTACCTTGAGATCCTGCCAGTCAAAAGTACATTCTGTTGCAGGCTGACAACGCTAAGTCACCACCTCAAAATCAGCAGGAGCTTTGTCAGCCTGCAATGTGTTCAAATAAACAGCCCAACACTAAAGGAGGTCACACCACAGGTTGACAATGCTGCTCCTAAGTGTGAAGCAGTGGCTTAAAGTGACACTGAACTCAGGAGTTGAATCTTAAAGATGCATTCAAACACCATAACTATTAACAAAAATTTATCTTATTTGTGTATCACTCGGCTGAGATCCTCAAATCATCTCTGAATTGGTGTTGACACTGTCCTCCCTTCTGGAGGGTGGCTACTTTTGTTCCCCATGGTCCCTCTCTGTGTTTTGAAAAGTAGCCACCACACCAAGCTCACTGTGGTGTACTACAGTCTCAAAACAAATTAGTAAACTAAACATGAGATTGTAGTTCATGACGTGAATGATCTTGGAATGGTGGCTACTTTGTAACACACAGGGACCATGGAGAACAAAAGTAGCCACCCTCCAGAAGGAAGGACAGTGTCAGCACCAATTCAGAGATGATTTGAGGATCTACAGCCGAGTGATACACGAATAAGATAAATTTTTGTTAATAGTTAAGGTTATTTAAATGCATTTTTAAGATATAACTCCTGAGTTTAGAGTCACTTTAACATTGTCAGTCTGCAACAGGAATGGTTGTTACTGAATCTTCAAGTAAAGAGATTTAAAAAAAACATTTGTTTAATGAAAACTGTGCACAGTGAGGCATAACGCCAAACATACTGAATAAAAACATCATATAAAATGTTCATACCTAGTACAGCGCTGCATGACGGAATAAATGTCAGTTAAAGTACCGCAGCGCTGAATACTGAAAAATGGCCTGGATGGGAAGGTGGTTTAACACCGCGGATGTCAACTGGTTAAATAATTGTGAGAAAAATATAATGTCTACGAGCACTAGAAATGTTTAATATTATACTACTTAAGTTATGTCATTATTTCATAAATTTAGACAGAATCGAATAAAACTTTTTACAAAATTTGTGTAAAACGTTTTTTAAATTTAATTTTCTTCTTGTATATCATAATATTTGTTGACATGACGTATTAGCATAGTTTCATAATAATTCAAATCAAAATATACTTATGAAATAGGATATTTAATACCACAAATTTTGCAACATTGGTGAATAATGAATTAAAATGAAATTAAAGTTTAAATGAGAAAAAAAAACCCATGAAAGCTTATATGAGGGTTTGATGAGACTTTCCTCCCAAGTTAGGGTTTTAGTTCCCATACTTTGGTTACAATGAAATCACTAGCATTGCCTTACACTCTAGCAGTCTACAACATAGAGCCTTTGTTTTCTTTTCTGTTCAGGAAGTCGTGTAAGAATAATCAAACAAGAGGACAAAAGTGCCCAGGGCATCGGTAATTCTTGATCTGATTTCATTTGGGGAAAATACAGGAAGTCAATAGCATTGTAACAAGTTGAAATGTCTTTCTCTTTCACAGTGGAGGCATGGAGGTTGCATTGATACCTTACTCAACCCCTAAGCACTCCATAATTGTATCATAAATTAGTTTATTTGAGAAGAATCAGCTTATATTGTTTCAATGTAAATAATGCCCGCTGTTATTCTAAACCAAACTGGTCCTGTCATTGCAGATAGAACTACATTTCAGTGCTTTGTGATTTTAGTGACAGATGAAAGATTCCTTATCACTAGCCAGTAAAGAATAAATGTTTGCAGTTATTATTCAATTTTAAAATGAATAAGGCTATTGTTATATGTTTAATTTCTCTGACTTATTTAAAGCTTAACACCAGCTCGTACTGCGAAAACTAACTCCAAATACATTTTGTTTTTTCATTTTGTTTTGGATTAAAATTATTTGACAGGGACATGGAAAGTAATAAAAACCTGAAGGTGTTTCACCCTTCCCTTTAAGTAAAGGTATGTGGACCCTGACAATAAACTTCTCTTACATAGAGAAGTTATGGTGAAAAGGAGAGGGGGAAATGTTATGTAGTTCTGTTTTAGTCCCTATTCACACCTAGGCATTTTGTCACTCAAAGTGCAAGAAAAACTCAAGACAAGGAATCCCATTCACTTGTCTTGAGCACAACAAAATGTGCAAAAACAATTGAAATATGGATTTCCAGACATTTCCCATTAAAGTCTCTGGGACCAAAAATCACAGTAATCTGCCAAAACGTAGCACAGCAAGTGTGTGACTGGCAGTATCACAAGGTGAAAATAAAGAGACAACAAAAGCCTGAAAATAAAAAAAAAATTATGCCTAGGCAATTTTAAGACATGCAGGCTTTGGGTTGTAAACCACTTCCACGGTAGCTCAGGATGTGTGTTTAGAGTAATTGTCCTGATGGAGGATTAACCTCTGTCCTAGTTTAAGATCTTTTGAAAGATACGCCAGGTTTATCTCTGAAATTGCCATATAGCTGTATTTTTTCTCCAATTCTGATAAATTTCTACCTCTTGCCAATGAAAAACATCAATAATACCACCAATATGCTTTGCAATTTATTTCAGAGAAACTTTTTCGACATGTTTTCCGTGTCTCATTTGGTATTTCAGCAATAGCTTTGCAGTGCTTTGATTATAGTTTTACCATGTACCATTTTTTCCCATCTCAACTGTGGATCTCTTCAACTCTGACAAAAGTACTATTGACCTCTTTGTTGCTTTCCCGTGTCCTACTGCTCTGTTGCTGAGGATTTAATTTAATAGGTATATCTGTTTTTCAGATTCTTCATTTGGTCATTTTATTTTTATCTGCAATTTTTATAAAATGTCTTGCATTTCTTTGAAGTGACCTAGTTAAAAAATGACAAAGGTAACAACATCAACAACAATAACAATATCACCCTTACAATTACATCTTTATTGTTTCATTGATGTCAATGTGTCCTTCGCTGTACTACCCAACAATCCGATCCAAGCAAACAATCAAACAAACAATGTCTATCCCATCGTCAACTTTCATGGCCATGCCATTAACATATCAGGGTCCTTTTTTAAGTGGAAATTTAAAAAAAACAAACATAAAGGGCGTGTAGAGTTCAAAATGCATTCAGTGGTTATGTTTAGATATGGATCTTTGCAATAGGTGTGATTTTGAAAAATATTTATTTGGTTTAGGTGCTTTCCGCATGTGTCCTGATGAATGGGGATGAACGGCATTATGTGTGATTTACATGAAGGTGTGTTTCATTTCATTTGTACATTCTACGCCAAAAAAGGAAATCTCCCCACCGCCAACACTGCAACACATCTAAAAGACAACACAACATGAAAAAACACAATAAAATACATAACACAAGTGTTAACCCCAGATATAGGATTCCCTTTGTTCGACACAACATACAAGTTCAGTATAATTTGTGTTCCTTCTTTATCAAGTAAGGGACATTCATCCTACTTAATATAACTGACTAAATCAGAGTTTTTAGTCATTGCTCCCCTTGTAAGGCTTTTCTTGCTTTGTTAAAAAAAAGTTAGATATATTGCAACACTTTGCCTGCCTGTAACAGAACAACAAAGACTAATATTCTTATAGCCGATTAAGATTTTGTGCAAAATCAATATTAAAGCAACCAAAGTCTAGACACATAAACACTGGACTATTTAGCAGGGAGACTAGATACAAACTATAATGTTGCTATATCAGGGTTCTAAGATTAAGATCATCATATGCAGCATCAGTTTAAAGGAGATGTCTATAAATTTGAACATGATCCAAGCACCCGCCTGTTTATTCATTGTAATTAACGCATCTCTGTCAACAATACTTGCATAGGTTTAGGTATAACTTTAGGCAAAGACTGCAGACTGTAGATGGTTTACCCTATGTCATACAGGTGTGCACGTGAAATTAGAAGCAATTGTCTCATGCTTTACATGCATGTGTTTGGTATGTCATAGGTTACAGTAAAGAAAGTGTAGAAAGAGATACATTATTGCTTATTATACAAATATGTTGGCCAAGGGCAGATTTGTTAGTACCACCACAGTGGACAAGGAAGGGGAAAAAAAGAAATTGTAAGTAAAATAAAATATGTTTGTTTAGCTAATGAATGTAAGATGATTTCATATCAGCATGCGGAGCTGTTTGCTGATGTGATTTATAAATAAAAGGTGTGAAGGTCCACTTTAAAACACCCAAGAATGGCAAAGAATAAAACATTGGACTATACTGAAGTGGCTTGCATTTTGGAGAAGACACCCTCCAAACCTGAGACAGCGAAAGCAGTTTGGCAGTTTTGGTAAGTGTTGGTCAAACTATCTAGTGGCAGGTGCAGAAATCTCATTGAGAGCTACAGAAATTGCTTGTTTGCAGTAATTGCCTCTAAAGAAAGTCCTGGAGCAAAAGACAAGAAAGAATAGGCGAAAAGACTACATGACAGGGTGGACAGGGAATCAGGGAAGAAAGGGTTAAGGATATTGGGGGGTGTGGGTGCTGGTCACTTACCTTGATTGGCCGATTTGGATTAGCCAGGAGGAGTCTTTGGGGGGGTCGGAGGGGACGGAGGGTAGTCCAGTCAGGCCAGGGTTGTCAAACGGTGATTACACTTGACTTTCTGCTTCTCTGAAACCTAAATGCAAAATGTCTGATTTAACAGGAACTTTTCAACAATTGAAAGCAGCTGCAAAGGTTAAAGGTGCTGCGTGGCTCCAGGAACAAATTGCCAACATGTTTAATGACCCCCATCCTCCTCAAGAACTGCAGGTACCACGTGCTAGGAGGTCTAGGCCTCCTGAGCGCTGTTCCCCTGCCCGTCCGTCTGTTTCTGGGGCTCAGCGCCATGTTAGGAGCCCCTCTAGGGACCCTCCAGGACCTCCTGCCAAGCGTGCGCCTGCGCTACTGCAAGGTAGGCCTGGGAGGAATCCTCGGCCGCCTCACCCGGCGATGCTCCGGTCGGTGAGGCGGCTCAGCGTTGGACCAGCTCTGCTGCGGGAGCCGGTGCGGCCGACGGACCCTCCCCTCCAGTGTCATCATCCAGCCTGGGCTGTCTGCTGCTGTGTCTGACCCCGCGGCAGCTTGGCTGAGCGGGCGCCGCAGTTGTCACCTACAACATGTGGTGGGGCCCTCCCAGGGCCGAAGACGAGCCCATGACGTCACGCGTGCGCGCCGGGCATTCGGCAGCCGTTGATCCCGGTCCTGGCGTGCCATGCATCACTGAGGAGCCCTGCAGATCGGAAGGACCCGGAACCTACGGCTGTTGGGAGACCTCCTAGTCAGCCAGGTGAGCCAGCATTTTCTACTTCCTCTACTGTCATGCAATTTTTGAATGATTATGTGGGTGGGATTCGGGGGGGGGGTTGTTACCCAGGACGTCAGGCAATAATACCATGGGTGCACCTACGGCTGTTGGGAGACCTCCTAGTCAGCCAGGTGATCAAGAATTTTCTACTTCCTCTACTGTCATGCAGTTTTTGAATGATTATGTGGGTGGGATTCGTGGGGGGTTGTTACCCAGGACGTCAGGCAGTGATACCATGGGTGTACTTCCACAGGGTCCCGCAGCACACTCAGTTTCGAACGAACCTAGAGGCATTCACAAACTCTTTATGTGTATGCATAATTTTTTGCAGGCCTTTTCCGCTGGTCCCTCCTCGGCGAAGCTGGTTGAGGCCTGGTTGCACGGACGATGGCTCCTGAGGTGAGTTCGCCTACTCTGATCGCTCAGCCCCTCCCTGGTTTAGATGCGGTCCCCACTCCAATGGAGGCGGCGAGGGCTTCTGCCGGGTACAAAGTTTCTGATAAGTCGAGCGACAAGACCACAGACACGGTTCGTCTGGCTGATTCAGCGAAGTATATGTGTGCTTCGAAGGTCCCTTAGGGTCCCACTTAAAAGCTGAAGTTAGGGAAAAAATATGGAAAGGGGAATATGTTGAAATTTTTTCTCTACTGCCGCTAGGAAAATTTAATTTAGACAGGGTTAAACCCGACGATACAAAGAAAGAAGACGAGGAAAAGCGCTGTTACCGTCTCATTCCTCGCACCTTTTCTACTTGGTTGCAGACGTTTGCCATTTTGGATAGCGTTATCGGGGAGAAGGAACCAGAACAATGCTCCCCCCTTTTTTGCTATATGGATGCCATAGGTGAAGCACATCGAGTTTATGGGGGTACAGCTTGGCTTCGCTATGACAAGCAGTTTCGTCAGAGAAAAGCAATTAGGTCATCTATTCGCTGGGACCATAAGGACATTAGCCGCTGGATAAAGCTAATGACCTCAGCTAGGGCCCCCGCACCCTTTTTTACGGGGCGGACGGTAGTTCTACCTCCTCAGGACAACCGGCCGCCCGATAAAAAGGTATTTGTTTGCAGTACAATGAGGGAACCTGCAGGTTTGGAAGTGGTTGCCGCTTCAAACACGAGTGTTCCGGATGCGGGGGTAGTCACTCCCTCTCCAGGTGTTTTAAGCAAGGAAAAGGTCATGCCAGTGATTCTACAGGAAAGAGGGAGGACTCCGGGGAGGGTGGAAAGGATGCGTTCCTTTCTAAATATATATCCTGACCTGGTAGCGGCATCACTTTTAGAATCGGGTTTTACAGAGGGTTTTCGTATTCCTAGTTCTATGTCCGTTGTTCCTCCATTCGCACAAAACTTGAAATCAGCTCTTCATCATCCCAACGTTGCTTCACAGAAACTGGAAAAGGAGGTGAGTTTAGGTCGCATTGGGGGGCCCCTTTTATTATCCACCGTTAAGGAATTTGGTGGTCTCTCCTCTTAGGGTTGTCCCTAACAAATTTAGTTTGATCCATCATTTATCCCATCCCAAAGGTGCATCGGTGAATGATGTGATCGACCCGACGGCATGCGCAGTCTCCTATACGTCTTTAGACACCGCGGTGGCTTAGGTGCAGCGATATGGAAAGGGTTATCTGTTGGCAAACCTGACATCGGCCTTCAGGCTGCTACCTGTCCTTCCTGAAAGTTTCTCCTTGTTAGGTTGCCATTGGCAGGGAGCCTATTTTGTGGACAAATGTTTGCCTATGGGCTGTTCCATCTCTTGTGCGCTAATCGAAACTTTCAGCTCCTTTCTGTAATGGGTGGGCTGCGAGGTTTCGGGTATCAATTCGGTCATACATTACTTGGACAACTTTCTGTTCATTGGTCCCCCTGGGTCTCATTCCTGTGCAGTGTTATTGGCTACCTTGCAGCATGTTGCAGCCCATTTTGGTGTTCCGCCAGCACAAGAAAAGATGGAAGGTCCATCTACAGAGCTCCGTTTCCTGGGTATTGTGATTGATACCCAGGCCATGGTATGCTGTTTACCGGTGGACGAACTAATGGACTTGAGAGCTGGAGTCCAGGCTGCCAGTGGTAAGAACAAGTTGCAGTTAAGAACTTTGCAATCGCTCCTTGGCAAGTTGAACTTCGCTTGTGGGATCATGCCAATGGGCAGGGTCTTTTGTCGTTGCTTGTCTACAGCTACTGCTGGAGTTAGGCGGCCTGGACATTTTGTGCGTTTGTCAATGGACCATAAATTATTTTTAGATTATTTTAATGCCCGTTCTTTGTGGCTGGAGGGCCCTGTCAGCAATGCTGATTTGGAATTGTTTACGGACGCGTCTGGTTCCTCGGGTTATGGGGCGTATTTCCAGGGTAACTGGAGTGCGGAGCCGTGGCCTGAGGAATGGAGTGCAGCTGGTCTGCTAAAAAACCTGTTCCTATTAGAATTGTTCCTGATTGTCGTTTCGGTAGTGATCTGGGGTCCAATCTTTGTTAACAAAAAAGTCAGGTTTTTTATACAGTGCTGTGCTGTATGAGGCTGAATACTTTTATTTATGATGTGCATCTGCCTGGAGTCTCTAATACTATAGCAGACTCATTGTCTCGTTCCCAGGGGTAGAAGTTCCGTATGTTGGTGCCGGGAGCGGAGCAACGTTGGGTTCCTTGTCCCCGACATCTGTGGAAACTGCCTTTAGAGTCATCTCGGGACTTTTGCGTGGGTCGGGAAGCTTTCAAACTTGGTCAGCCTATGCCAAGGTGTGGCGGGAGTGGCTTCTCCTGGTACAGGAAGCAGGTGAGCTCGCTTTTGCTAATTGGGGCACAGAATTGCTTCTTTATTTTATCGGTAGCAACTGCTCACAGGGCGTTTCAGTCGCCTCTATGAACCGTAAGCTATCTGGGTTGGCGTTCTTGTTTAAATTACTGGGTCTCAGGGATTTGACAAAATAATTTGTTGTGCGTCAGGTGGTAAAAGGCTTTAGCAGGGGCAAACGGAGTTCGGACGTCCGTCGCCCGCTCACTTTTTCTCTATTGGGACATTTTTCGGACCAGCTTCCTATGTGCTGTTTTTCTAAGTTTGAAGAGTCTCTTTTCAGGGTTGCTTTTATTTTGGCTTTTTTGGGGGCTTTTCCTATTAGCGAATTGGTCAGCCCTTCCAAGCGTGTACAGGGTGGCATTTCACAAAGTGACGTGTTGCTTCTGCCGGAGTCCATTACACTTTTTATACGCCAATCTAAAACAGATCAATTAAGGAAGGGCAGGTGGGTGGTTCTTCAATGTGTTTGAGGTTCTTTACTGTGTCCGGTCTTGGCAGTTCGGTGTTTTGCAAGGGTTCGACCCCCTACTAATGGATCCTTTTTGATTCACACCGATGGCACTCCCTTATCTCGGTTCCAATTAATTTCCATTTTCAGGAATTGTTTAGCCAGGGCTGGGTTCAACGACAAGCTTTTCTCTTCCCATTCCTTCCGCATTGGTGCTGCCACAGAGGCCGCCAGTTGGGGTCTGGAGGAATCAGTGTTGAAGCGGATCGGGAGATGGGAGTCCAACTGTTAACGTTTGTACATTCGTTCTCATTTAGTTTAAATTCCTTATTAAGTCTAAATTATTGTGTGCTATGCTATTTTAGCACCTTCGTCGCTGTTTTGCCTGTTATTGTGTTTTTGTTTACTTTCAGGTGCGGGTCCCGGTCTCGTATGGATCTTGGAGCATTCGTATGTGGTGTGGGGGGCCCGGCATGCAGATGTCCGTCCTGATGGCAGACAGCTCGGCGTCCACAGGAGCGTTGCTAAGGTGCGCTGGATAGGTTTTCCTGGCATGTTGTGGAGTAGGGTTGTCCCTGAGATAAATAATTTTTACCAGATTAGACAGGGTGCCGGATATCCTTCTCTTGCACGTCGGCGGTAATGACCTAGGTCTCCGCTCCATGCGGGAGCTAATCCGGGATATCAAGTATGATTATCTGCGGCTTCGTTTCCGGATATTATTATAGTGTGGTCAGAAATTGTGGCCCACACCTCTTGGCATTTGGCTCTGTCGGTTGACCGGTTAAGCAAAGCCAAAGTTAAAGTTAATAGGGAGGTCGGGGGGTTCGTGGCTAGAAATGGAGGTCTTGTGGTGCGCCATCGGGAGTTGGAGTTAGATGCATGGCAATACCTACGTGGTGATGGTGTTCATCTAAATGCCGTCGGAACAGACATGTGGTTTTTGGGACTGCAGGATGGCATTCACAAGGCATTGCGACTGTGGGGTGGCGTCCAAGGGTGAGGTCTCCCTCTTGTTGCTATGGCGGATTCAGCAGAGAGAGGTCGAATAGCGATGGTAAGAGGTCTCTGCTGTTATTTACTATGTTGTCCCTGAGTCGGTGAGTTGCCGCTAGGGCCAGTTATTTTAGTGGTATGCAGAGATCTACGTTAGGAGAGTAATGGTGCCTTCACAGACCTCAAGCCATATGTATAGAGTTACATTGTATTTATATTGGTATAATTGAATGTTTTATATTCAATTCTGTTAAAGTTATATTTTAATAAACGGCTGCTACAGCCAATTTATATCCAATTTGGTGTGGTCTCTTATTGGGTATGGGCATTTAGAAAGGGGGAGGTGCTGTAGTAATCTTGGTGTGGTCTGATAGCTCATCTCTTACCCTGTCAAGTTTGTGCAACAAAATACAGGGTTAAGGATCCCATCATTTCTGTCCTTGTTGTTTTATTATTTTAAATATTCGGTTGAAAGAAAAGTCTGTTTTTTATTAAATATTGAATAAAAAATAATGGATGCCAATTACTGTTGTCAGTTTCAAATTACTTCAGGGAAAAATGTGGGTTCTTTTGTGTTCCTTGTCTGTATGTCTTCCTCTCTATTCAAAACATTTTGTATGCTTTCAAGTAGCCTTTCACAAAAACAAAACCATGCACACCAGTGACTGCGTAACATGGAGGATGCGTTCAGATCTGGAAAGATGGATATTTCAACAACTCTTAAGATATTTCTAGCCCAACTTGGTAAAATTGTCCCTTTTTCCTAGCTGTTTGCCCATTCTACCCTCAATCCTAGTCTGCCTCTTCCTGCAGTAAGGAAACAAAAATGCAACATCTCCATTTCTCAAAGTTACACCATGTTACATTATAATGTTTAGATTCCCCCACATATTCCTCATGGAGTCCCTGTTCTTTCCCTCTTTTAAGTAGCATGTGAATGATGAAGATTTGCCTTATATTCCACTCCAGCATTCAGTTTACTTGAGTCTCAAAGTCTCCAATTCAAAAGGATGACAGCTGAGCTGAAGAGGGAAATCGGGAGGCTGTCCCCGTAAGCACTAAGGCCAGACATCAGCCAGAGTGTTTACCAATGCTTATATAAACACATTGAGAAAAGCACATCTTTCTCTACAGAAGTAAATAAATGCTCCCAAACTCTCTTGAGCTAACCTGAGGCAATATATTATGGCCATGTTTGCCAGAATGCTTCCAGTACCTTCCTTGGGTAATCTTTGTGAACCTGCAGGGCACTACAGTATTGACTGAAAAGTATACTCATGGAAAAATTCCTGTTGTTTCACTTTAACCTCTGAGGCATCATGCTGCATGATAAAAAGCCTCAACACTCTGCCAATACAGAATATAATTGTCATGTTTTAGCCCTGGGTGGGTTAGCCATGCTGGACTTAAATGACATGTGGCTTTCCCATGTTACTTAGGGGTCTATTCACAAAGCTGCCGAAGGATCTGGCCGTAGACACAGTGGGGTTTCTCTTCTTGGCGGCCGGGAGCGGGGGCTCCCAGAGCGCCCGGGAGATTTTTAACATTTAAAAAAAAAATTTTTTTACAGCAGCAGAGCGCGCCGGACAATAGGAAACTATTGGGCGGAGCTAGCTGTCACTATTAACTTTTTTCTACTTTTTTCATTCTTTTTCTGTTCTGCTCGGTGCCTCTGAGGGACCGAGCAGAACAGCTGAGCCAAATGCCGCTCAGCGGCATTCGGCTATTCACTTACTGCTGTTCGGGATCTTTCAGAATAGCCCGAACAGCAGTGTGAAGCCTGCCGGAGGTTCGGCTCAGGCGATCAGATGTTGGATCGGCTGAGTCGAACTCCTTCTGCACTTCGGGTCAGCCGAACATGCTGAGCGTGTTCGGCTGATCCGAAGCCACACGAAGCAAGCCGATGTACGGCTGAAATCAGCCGTACCAGCCTGAAGTGAATAGCCGAACAGTGTTCGGCTCACTTCACTCCTGATCGGTCATTCACTCGGCTGCCCTCGGCAGCTTTGTGAATAGACCCCTTAATCTTCTTGATGCATAGTTCCAGTTTTCTCTAAAAATGTACAGACACTGACATCACCATTCCTGGAAATAAGACAGAAAGTGGTATAATTAGGCACTGTACACATCAAATGGGGGAGTGAGGGACCGTCTGTGCTGCAGTCAATATCTTTTAGTAAATTGACCTTACACGATAGCGTTCATAGGATAAATCCTTAATTCATTTGTGTTTACCTTAAGCTAGCATTAAAACATTAAAGCGATTTGCTCTGTTGAAATTCAATGAGCAAATTATGTGACAATAACTCTCATACAATTTAAAGCAATTTTGATGATCTTTAAAGATAGTGAATGGTATTCTGATAACAGCTCTAAGCGCCTTTATATCACAGCTGTGGTGAGGCTTAATGTGGCAGGAACTGTCAGACCCAATCAATACATGCTTCTCAGGATTCTTTGGTTCTATAATCCCAGCAAGTAGTGACCTCATGAGCAGCAAACAGTCCTGTTGTTCTTTTTCTGTTGTGTTAATTGAGAGTGGATAGGCTCAGGGGGAAAAAATCACAAAGATTGGCCAAAGCCTAATTATGAAAGAAAAACTGTTAAGTCAGGGGTGAGTCTGGGTCAGCTACTGTATGTATAAAACTTGGCCACAATTTCCCATCTTGAATGTATCAAGCTACTTACTAGTTTTTCCCACTGTTGTAGTTTGCCTGGTGCCTTGTTTGTAGTTGAACCTTTTTGTTTTTATTCTTTTTAATCTATTGGGTTGGCCAGTAAATTATAGCACACCCCTGCTCCAAGCTTTCCTGCTTCCTGACAATTTAACTGCTTTCCTCACTCCCAGTGATCATAAAATTAATATTTTTTGCTAAGACATTCACTTTAAGGCTTACTGGGACACCCTCAACAGTTATGCCTAGTCAGTGGCAGAACCGAAAGAGAGCAAGCCACAACTGGGCTTTTAGAGGGATCTAAATATTTAGTATTCAAATATTTTTTAAGTGTGAAGGCTTGTTTTTAAAAATGTTCCTATTTATTTAGCTTTACTTCCTCTGTCTGAGAATGACACTTATGCATGAATGTCAAAGGTCACTTCAAATTTGAAAGTTGTTGTATGTCAAGTACCTAACCACACACTGCACATTTAGAAGAATTACAGTGAGTGAGCTCAGGCAATTGACAGGCCAGCATCTGTCAGTCTTCGTGTAACCTCTGACCCTCTGATAGTTTCAGCAGCAGTAGCTCTCATATGTCTGTCCTGACAAGTTATTTTTCAAAGAAAGAACAGTGCTAATGCCAGTAAGATTATATTGGGGTCTATTCACAAAGCTGCCGAGGGCAGCCGAGTGAATGACCGATCAGAAGTGAAGTGAGCCGAACACTGTTCGGCTATTCACTTCAGGCTGGTACGGCTGAAATCAGCCGTACATCGGCTTGCTTCGTGTGGATTCGGATCACCCGAACATGCTCAGCATGTTCGGCTGACCCGAAGTGCAGAAGGAGTTCGACTCAGCCGATCCAACATCTGGATCGGCTGAGCCGAACCTCCGGCAGGCTTCTCACTGCTGTTCGGGCTATTCTGGAAGATCAGGAACAGCAGTGAGAGAATAGCCGAATGCCGCCGAGCGGCATTTGGCTCGGCTGTTCTGCTCGGTCCCTCAGAGGCACCGAGCAGAACAGAAAAAGAGTGAAAAAAGTAGAAAAAAGTAAATAGAAAACGATTGTGCGGAGCTAGCAGTGACAGCTGGGTTTCTCTTCTTGGCGGCCGGGAGCGGGGGGCTCCCAGAGCGCCCGGGGGATTTTTTTTAATTTCTTTTTTTTTTTTTACAGCAGCAGAGCCGCCGGACAATAGGAAACTATTGGGCGGAGCTAGCTGTCACTGCTAGCTCTGCACAATCGTTTTCTATTAACTTTTTTCTACTTTTTTCACTCTTTTTCTGTTCTGCTCGGTGCCTCTGAGGGACCGAGCAGAACAGCCGAGCCAAATGCCGCTCGGCAGCATTCGGCTATTCTCTCACTGCTGTTCGGGATCTTTCAGAATAGCCCGAACAGCAGTGTGAAGCCTGCCAAAATAAACAGCTTATTTGCCTTTGGTAAATCAACTCCATTGTTTCAGTCAGTAAGTAAGGAACAATACTTCTGAGCCCTTGATTTCAATGATTATTGTTTTTCTGTCTACCACAGTCCTTTCCAATAAGCTGTCCCCAGAGGTGGTGCCTCAGTAGGAGACCACTTTACTGGAATATGGCTATTTATGAGAAATAAAAAAAATCCCCAAGGGTATAAACCCCATATCACTTTGCCTGCATAATCAGATGCTTAGGTGCCACTATTACTATTTTAGTGCCAGTTAAAAAGTGAAAAAAGAACATCTGAATATAAACATCTTTCCTTCCTCCAGCTTCCAAAGTGTTACATCTACCTGTTCTATATAATTACCCGATCTCCCTTATAATTTTAACAGTAGGACAACTGTGATGGGTGTTTCATAACCTTGATTGCTATTATTATTAATAATATTGTCACCATCATGAACAAATATTAATTCTGTAAAGATGAATTCACTTGCACTGTGAATTACATCCAGGCCCAGATTTCCCACAAGGCCACCGAGGCCCGGCCTCGGGGCGGCAGAGCGCCGACGGGGGCGACAGCGGTGACCCTGTGGGGAAGTTGCGGGCGCCGGTGTAAGGTATCCGGCGGCCGCACACTATGGTCCGCCGCCGTCCAATCACGACGGGGCGGCCCGAGGCTCCGCCCACCGGCTGCGTAGTGTGCGGCCGCCTCCGCCCCAAGGCCAGGTTCCACAATACGCCCCCCCCCACCCTGCCATCTGGTTGCTATTCTCAATTGATGGGGAGGGGGGCTAGCGGCGCAGGGGGGGGCGTATTGTGGAACCTGGCCTTGGGGCGGCAGGTGGATTAAATCCAGCCCTGATTACATCACTGCCCTATTATTATAATGCAACTTGGCAGTGCAAGAATGGAAGCTTGCATCTGAGGCTACTTCTACAGGTGTTTCATGACCTCATGAATCCTAGGGGTCTATTCACTAAGCTGCCGAGGGCAGCTGAGTGAATGACCGATCAGAAGTGAAGTGAGCCAAAAACTGTTCGGCTATTCACTTCAGGTTGGCACGGCTGATTTCAGCCGTACATCGTCTGAAATCAGCCTTACATCGGCTTGCTTCGTGTGGCTTCGGGTTGGCCGAACATGCTCAGCATGTTCGGCTGACCCGAGGTG
>NW_017306448.1:2017813-2032114 GCF_000935625.1 Nanorana parkeri | reverse complement strand
GCTTTCAGCACGGCTCAGCCGAGCCGAGGCATATGCATTCGGCTCGACTGAGCCGCTCGGCCGTGATCGGGAGCTGTACGGGCTATTGTGAATAGCCCGTACAGCACCCCCTCGGTTCTACTGAACCGAAGGGGTCCTGGAGCCGAAGCTAGCCGAAGGATCGGCCGAAGCTACGGCCAGATCCTTCGGCAGCTTTGTGAATAGACCCCCTAATATACAATGGCCATTTGTAATAATATCCTGATTATCAGGGATCTACCTGTAACACCTCAAACTGGGTTTCTATGATTTCTGTAATTCTTGTCAGAAAGTAATTAAAGCTCAACTTGTTTTTCATAGAATGGTTAGCTAAGGCTATCCTTTTCACTCTCTGTCCAAGACTAAAAAAAAAAGTCTTAGTGAACTTAGTCTTTAAGTTATTTACAGACATTAAATAGTGACCAAATACAAGAGCCTGCTGCCACCAGGAGATTCACTGGGTTATTCACAGAAGGGTGAAGAGTTTGGAGAAGGCAGGAGAAGTGAACAATCTAGGACAATATAGCTGAACTGGAAAGTGAGAGCAATAGGAGAATTTTTCCAAATTGGCTATTTTGGCCTAGATTGTTCACTTCTCCTGCCTTCTCCAAACTCTTCACCCTTTTGTGAATAACCCTGTCAGCTTGCTTTTGAATTTGGAGAGCTGTCAACACCACAGCCTTGCCTGGCTGAATTCAACATAAAATTTCTCATTTACAAGTCTCTGTGGTAATTACAAAAACTAAGATCATTAATATAGAATAACACAAATTAACAAACAGTGTTAGAATTCATAATATTTTGTACTATTTATACTTTCTTAATAATCCTTCCTGTTTTCTGAAGCACTTGGGGACACATGATTGAGAAATTGCATTACATAGCAACCAGATTTGCAAAATCTAGCCAGCAAGCAAACTATTTAAAAAGAGATTGTTCTACAAATACTGCATTGGGTTAACATGCAGGTTTTGGAAATGACAGAAGGAGCAGGAGTGTTCTCTTAAAGCAGGGATGCCCATTAGGTAGATCGTGATCTACCAGTAGCTCTCAAAGTTGATGCTGGTAGATCACGAAGGGTGTGAATGGTGGCCCCTTTATTCCATTTTGGTATATTTATTTAGCTGTGCCTATGATTACCTATTAGTCTGAGCAGTGGCGTAACTAGAACCTTCAGGGCCCCGGTGCAAGAAACCATGAAGGGCCCCCCCCCCCAACCGCAATGGCACCGCATGGTTAACAGGAAGGCTGCCGAGGTCCCAAGCAAGCGCGGGACCTCAGGCAGCCGCTTGTTTAAAATGTTAGTGCGGTGTTCTGTCGAGAACGCTGACCCAGTATCTGCGCTTACGACACAGACGGGATTAACGAGGAAACCGGCATTTATTTACAAAGTATTCGTCTATAATGGTTAATTGTGACCATTAATAATATACCGTCCATGACAGTAAATGAAGGATGGAATATTATTAACGGTCACAATTAACGATTTTAATGAAATACTTTGTGAATAAATGCCGGTTTCCTCGATAATACTGGTCTATGCGCAAGCGCAGATGCTGAGGTCGGCAAATTAGACTATGTCGGCGTTCTCGACAGAACACCGGTATCTGCGTTTAGTATCTGGGCATTTTCACAAGTATGAGTACTCGTGAAAATGCCCAGTATTGGCAGTGGTGTATCCCTACTTAAAAATATAATGCATGGCTGGGACTTGTAGTCCTACACAGTTGGAGCTATTCTGCATTGCTGTATAATCATCATACAGCAATGCAGATTACCACCAGCTGTGCAGGACTACAAGTCCCAGCAATGCATTATAATAAAAGTCGGCTATGCAGAATACCTCCAACACCCCCCCCCCTCCGCCCACTATAATGCATTGCTGGGACTTGTAGTCCTCTATAGCTGATGCCATTCTGCACTGCTGCAATGCAGAATGGCACCAGCTATAGAGGACTACAACTCCCAGTAATAATTTATACAGAAATGCAGATTAGTTCCATCAGCTATACAAACTCACAGAACATAGAGGCACAGAGATGAAATCACTTACCTTATCTAACTGTCCTCCAGGCTGGAACACCATGCAGCAGGTGTGTATATTCAGGAAGCTCCTGGCCGAGGCCCCAGTGCTGCCTGTGGAACAATTGGACCCAGTGTGTGGCTCTCTGCCTCACTTGCAGAGCGGCCAAGCGGATGGCGCCCCTGCGCCCCCAACATTCGTTCCCCCGTCCTGCCACTGGTATTAGAGGGCCCCCCTCCTCCTCTCCTTGCGCGCTGGCTTGGTCCCGCATCGGCGGTACTTCCGCCTCTGCCTTAGCCCGACGCTGTTTGGAGACGAGCTTCCGGCGGCAGAGTCCACCTGCAATGGGAGAGGGGGGGGACGGGACGCGGTCATTGCTGGCGCCGGACCGAATCTCGCTTGGCCCACGGGCCCCCGCATGTGACGCCACCAGGTGACGTGCCCCCCCTGGCCCCGGCCCTCGGGCAGTGCACTTCTTCGCTGGGCCCCCCCAAGTGGCGGAACTACCAGGGCCCGGTCGCAATTGCGACCGCTGCGACCCTGGTAGTTCCGCCACTGAGTCTGAGTCTGCTGAGCCCAGCTGCCTGACACCTTTTGTCACGTACCTGGTATGGTCTGAATGATGAGGGAGGCTCCTTTTGTAACTCTCATCAGAGCACCCCTGGAGATGACACAGGTAGCGCACGGACGGAGAGATACACCAGTGAATGTGGATGCTGATCACCTGCTGGTAAGGATAGGGAAGCCGGATGCAGGAAGCAGGATGCAGGAAGCCAGATGCAGGATGCCAGATGCAGGAAGCCGGATGCAAGAAGCCAGATGCAGGATGCCAGATGCAGGAAGCCAGATGCAGGATGCAGGATGCCAGATGCTGGAAGCCGGATGCAGGATGCCAGATGCAGGAAGCAGGAAGCCAGATGCAGGATGCCAGATGCATGAAGCCAGATGTAGGAAGCAGGGTTCAGGCGGACTGTGTCAGTATATGGCAGGCCAGGAGAATCCGGATCGTAGATGTGGTCAGTAGAAGCCGGGTCAGAACCGAACAGGCAGATCAGAGCTGAATCAGGAAGCAGGAGAATAGTCAGACAAGCCGAGGTCAGAAGGCAGGCAGCAGACAGCAGGAAAGAGGAGCAAGCCAGGTCAGTCACAGGATTCAGATACAGGAACACAGGTACAGGTACAGCTGAGATCTTCCAGCAACTATCAGTTGCTGCTTGGGGTTTAAATAGGCCGATTGGCGCCAATTCGCGCAATGGGCGCGTGCACACGCGCACGTTGCATCTGACGTCCCGCAATACGTCTGTGCGCAGTTACTGCTCGTCTGTCACTATGCACGTTTCTGCGTGCCATAGTGCATGTAGTAACTCGAGCCCTCCTTATGCTATGGGCATTACTTCTATGTTCCTGACACCTTTCTGGTGGATACTGGTGGTTGAAGTGTTACATCAAAGAATATTAGTTTACACAGCCTGTTGCACTACAGTGTTTGCAAAATACAGCAAGGTGAGCCAGGAGAGACAGCCAGGGGAGAGAGCGCGGGAGGTTTTTTTTCATTGGTAGATCTCATGTAGCTCGTCATTTGAAAAGTAGATCTTAACACAAAAATTGTGGGCACCCCTGCCTTAAAGTAATATCTTATTATTCCCTTAAAATACTCTGCCAGGAAATGGTGGACGATGTCAGGGAGGACTAACATTAAGATTAAGAGTGTTGCCCAATCTGGCCATAGTCATGCCTGGCTGGATCAGACATTCTCTTTGGCACCTTTAGCCCCTTCCCACTTGCAATCCATAGTTTAAAACTCACTTACACAATGCCCTGCACAATATACCTGCTTTCTTTGACAGGTAGCAGCTGACACTGTGTGTGGCTGCTACCTGTAAGACTGGGCAGTCAATAACAGCTCTAGTGCCTGATCAAGACTGTATGCAATTAGAGTGTTTTCTAATTTTGTGATCACTCTGCCATCCAAGACAGAGTGATCCCATGCAGGTTGGAGGCTTCAATGACAAAAGAGCTTTCAGCCTGCAGATGAAACTGCAGATGCCAGTGTGTCCTGTTTAATTCCCACATACATATACTGTATTAAAAATATTAATTAGGTAATCATTTATTTTTCTTAAATCACTTTTTATTAATTTTCAATGAATTTGAAAGCACACGATGTATACAATACTTTGAACATTGCGTTACAACACAGTAACGTACAGTAGAGGTTTACAACATTCAATGGTGCATTTATAACCAGTATGATATAAAGTTCACATCAAGACATGCAACTGCTTAAGTCTTGTAGTCTACTGAAATGTTAAAAGGAGTGGATAAACCATGCCTCACATTACGAGCCCATCTAATCATACTGTAGACTCTGTGGGGGAGACTCAGGGTAGGGCAAAGGATCGGGGAGGGAGAGGAGGATAGGTTGGCAGGGTAGGTAGGGTAGGTGTCTGTCCTGGAAGCGGGTTCAGCTCACATCTTGGCCAGGGGAAATTTATAGGCCACTGTCCCCTGGTACAGGGAGAATTTGAAAGGTTAGATCACAAGCGAATCTAGGTGGAGGGTCGGAGGCATGTAGTGGGCGATCCAGGGTTCCCAGATTCTCTCAAATTTAGTAAGTGTATCGGACTGGACAGCTGACATTTTCTCTAAGAACATAACTTGCGAAACTCTCTGCTTGACTTCAGAAAAGGGAACCGTAGCCGTGTGCCAGGATCGTGCAATCACTCTCCTTGCTTCAGTTAAAATGTGGGTGACAAATTTAAACTGAGTCCAAGTGCACGTCACCGGCTTCTTACCAAGTAGTTTTTGGGTCACCGGGTTTTTGCGGAATGATTGGCCTGTTACTGTATAGATCAACTGGTACACCCTGGTCCAAAAGCGACAAATCCTAGGACACTCCCACCATATGTGAATGAAGGAGCCATCCACCTGGCAACCTCGAAAACAGGATGGAGACCTGGAGGGAACTGCAAGGGCAATGCGAAGAGGAACCAAATACCACCGCGGCAGCTGTTTGTAGTTTGCTTCTACCGCTAGGACGTTGGTAGAGCTCTTTGCAGTTGATGACCAAATCTGAGACCACGTAGTCTCATCGATAGTATACCCCAATTCCTGTTCACATTTGGAGGCATAGGGGGGAGGAGACCATCGTAGGTGGTCCCTCAAGGAAGTATATAGATGAGAAAAAGGTCTCTAGTATTAAGCTGATGTTTGGCCTGGAGCTCCGGGAAGGGCACTATACCTGATGTAATATAAAAATTCAGAGCATGGACTAGTGAGCGTGCTCTCCATTTATTAAAGGCTGATGGATGATCATATCCTGGGAGGAAAAGGGGGTTCCCTTGTATGGAGACAAGAGGAGTGTGTGGGGATTTCCATCTGTGGGATACCTTCAAGGCATCCCAAAGGCGAATGGTAGTTTTGGTGATCGGACAAGTTACAATTGTCCGCATTTTCGGGGGTATACACGGGAGGTTGTTCAGAAGTGTGGGATCACACAGGTATGCCTCCAAGGAGACCCACAACGGAACCTCCCTCTGTGAGTGCCAGGTAAGCAGGGGGACCATTTGAGCAGCCGTGTAATACTTCTGAAACAGTGGGAGTCCCAGGCCCCCTTGGGCTTTGGAGCGGTATAGGACTGATCAAGCTATTCTAGGGATGGAGCCGGACCAGATGAATCTTAGAATGTGACGCTGGAGAAGTCGTAGTCTAAAAGATGGGATAGGGATAGGTAGGACTCTAGCAAAGTACAAAAATTTAGGAAGGAGGGACATCTTCATGGCTGTAATTCTACCTAGCCAGGACATATGACGTTTACTCCATGAGTCCAGTAGTAAGAGCAGGTGAGCGAACAGTTTGGGATAATTGGCTCCACACAGGGTATCATATGTCGGGGTTAGGTGGGTGCCTAAATAGGGAAGGGCAGACTGTACCCATGAGTAGGGAAAGGAGCTTTTTAAGGAATCGCACAGGGTGGGGGATAACGATACATTAAGAGCTTTGGTTTTGTTTGGGTTCATTTGTAGGCCAGACAGTGTTCCAAATTTCCAAATTGGTGTAGCAGTGGTAAGAGATTGGGCAGAGAGGTAAGGGGATTAGAGATAATTAACAGCGCATCATCCGCAAATAAGCTAATTTTATGGTGATAGCCTGCTACCTCAATTCCCTGGATATCATTTTGGATCCGGACTGCCTGGGCCAATGGCTCAATTGCCAGGGCGAACAGGAGGGGGGGAGAGGGGAAACCCCTGTCTAGTCCCCCTGAAAATCTGAAAATTCTCTGATCTGAAACCCTGGTATTGTACATACAGAAACGAGTGCCCAAAGCCCCAATGCCGAACCACCCCCTTTAGGTAATCCCAGCCGATGGAGTTGAAGGCTTTGGAAATGTCTAGTGACAATAACATGAGTGGGGTACGTCAGGAGTGGGCAATATGGAGAATTAGAGAGATTCGTCTGATATTATCTCCGGCCTGACGTCCCGGCATAAACCCCACTTGATCTTTTGAGACCAAGGAGCATACATGTGAATTTACTCTGAGGGCCAGGATTTTAGTAAGTAATTTGATATCTATATTAATTAGGGAGATAGGCTTGTAGTTTTCCCAGGATGAGTGGTCGGCATGTGGCTTGGGGATCATACATATTGAAGAGACCGAAGAGTCCCTAGGCGGTATAAGTCCCTTACGCATATCATTAAAAAGTTTAGTTAAGTGGGGGGAGAGTTCCTCTGAGAACCTTTGGTAATAGAGGACAGTGAACCCGTCCGGGCCCGGACATTTCCCTCTATTTTGCGTTTTAATGGCATTCTGGACCTCTTCTACCGTGATTTCTGAGTCAATATCCAGTTTAGCTTCCTCAGTTAGAGTAGGAAGATGCAGGTTACTAAGGAAGGATTCAAGGGCAGATTGTGAGATTTGCCCTGTGGATTGATACAGGGTTTGAAGGTGATGCTGGAAATTCTGTAGGATCTTTACAGGATAAGAAGTTAGATGGTCCCAATCAACGCGCAACTCGATCAGTGTGTGCTGCGGGCCTGAGTCCCTTAACCTGGCTTCTAGGAGTTTGCCTGGTTTGTCTCCCTGTACGAAGAATTTATGTTTTACCCAGCATAGCTGGGCTTCCGCCCTATTGCGTCAAACACAAATCTAATTCCGTCTTACAGCAGGGATCTATTCTCCAAGGAGGGTACCTCCTGGAAGGTCCGGGAGGCCCGCTCTAGGGCCGTCTCAAGTTCGCGAATCCACGCTTCGCGTTTTTTCGCTTAATCTGAGATGCTAATGCCATCAATTTACCTCTGATAGTGGCCTTGTGGGCCTCCCAGACCACTCCAAAGGATCCCACCGAGGAAACGTTTATGAGAAAAAAATCCTCCAGAGCGGGACTCGCTGAAGGGAGCACTTCTGGATCAGTGAGTATCGAATCTCATAAGGACCATGTGAAGCCATGTTTTTTAGGGAGTGAGAGGTTACAGGTCAAAATCCCCAAGTCGTGATCAGACCATGGGATAGGCTGGATCGATGCAGAGTGGACAAAGGGTAACGTCGATGTGTGTAGGAAAATGTGGTCGATGCGGGAGAATGTATTGTGGGGATTAGAATAAAATGTATATTGCTCTTTTGCTGGGTGCATTTCCCTCCTGGTGTCTGCCAGGCCGTACTCTGCCAATAAGGAGCGGAGCCTTCGTGCTGTGGACAGCATAGATGGGGGTATAGCTGGGTCACCAGGATCGTGGTGGTCAGCATGGGGGTGTACCAGGAGATTTGAGTCCCCACACTTTATCAGGGTCCCTCGAGTGTCAATCTGTTTCAAGAGATGGGAGAAAAATGCCAGCTGTCGGGTATTGGGGGCATAATAAGAGACAATCATGAGGGGGACATCATGGATCGGTCCTACAAGAATTATATATCTCCCTTCCGGGTCTTTTATAGTATGTTTGCAGAGAAATGGGATAGATCTCCAGAAAGCTGTTAGGACCCCCCTCCCTTTCGTTGCCGCGGAGGCTGCATAAAAGGGAATGGAGAAAGGACGGGGAGGAGTCTTGTTTAAAGTGGGTTTCCTGCAAACATATCACGTCGGTATGCAGGGATTTAAAGTGACGGAATGCCTTGACTCTTTTATTTGGTTGGTTAAGCCCCTGTACGTTTAGGGAAACTATTTTAATAGACATGACTGTGGCCCGCTAGATGATAATCCGGAAGCTAAAGGTCAGCAGAGGATGGGGTGTGGGGAGAAAGAGGGTGGTAGAAAAGAAGGGTAGAACAGTGGAGGGAAAGGGGAAAAGAAGAAGGGGAAACAGGTAGTGTGGAGTCTCCTAACCACGTAAATCTCACTATAGTTCCGTGAATTGGGCTAGTCACCCGTCAGGACTATGCATATAGCAGAGGCTGAGTGGTGAGACTTGGGGCTACATGCAGTAACTGGGCCGGGCCCCGGGATCACTTGCAGACATCCAAAATATACTCTGTCTAATAAAAACATATTTTCAACTTTAACTGAACCCTCAATGAGAAAAAAAACAAAGTGGAGGCCCCATTCGAACTTCAGCAACTCGGGAGCAGAACGCTGGTGTCCCCCCATGCACCACAGACCAGGGGAACTTCATTTCCAGCAACAAGCTGGTAACAATGGGTGCGAGCTCAGCTCCGGCCCAATGGCAAGCTAAAGTGCCCAAGATATCCATGTGTGCATGGGTGGAAATCATATGCTCCATTGGTCAATCCAAAAATACAGCCTTTCTACCCTAGGTAATATCCCCATAATCAGCTAATGAGGAGTCGGAGTCAGGATAGACGGATAACAACACTAGTATTGCTATATGAGATTAGGTATCTTATAGCGACCTTGAGGGAACACAGAACTGGGGGGTCCAGCTTCCGTCAGCGGAAGCATATCCGGTCCCGTATCCACCTTCAGGGGGCCCTAATTAGGCGGCACCATTTGAACTTCAGCAACTCGGGAGGAGAACGCTGGTGTCCCCCCATGCACCACCGACCAGGGGAACTTCATTTCCAGCAACAAGCTGGTAACAATGGGCGCAAGCTCAGCTCCGGCCCAATGGCGAGCTAAAGTGCCCAACATATCCATGTGTGCATGGGTGGAAATCATATGCTGCATTGGTCAATCCAAAAATACAGCCTTTCTGCCCTAGGTAATATCCCCATAATCAGCTAATGAGGAGTCGGAGTCAGGATAGACGGATAACAACACTAGTATTGCTATATGAGATTAGGTATCTTATAGCGACCTTAAGGGAACACGGAACTGGGGGGGTCCAGCTTCCGCCAGCAGAAACATATCCGGTCCCGTAGCCACCTTCAGGGGGCCCTAATAAGGTATTGGGTGTTGTACAGGTGCCCCCGAGAACCAATACCTCCAGCGGCGGGAGACGGCCTGGTCCCATCCCCCCCAGGCCGGCCCCATAACTGATCACAGAACATTTTAACTATCATACCATAAAATATGCTATGAATTATACCCCCAGTATTGGTTAGAAGGCGCCCATTGCAATACTATCATGTGCGGGAAAGGGTTACTCCCAACCCATCCACCGTACAGCCAACTTCGAACAATATGGCCGCAAGCCAAACATTACGAACAAACAAAATAGAATGAGGTTATAGGAAAAATAGTCAGCCAATACTCATCCGATTGCATCCGAATCCAGGGGAGAGCCTAAGGGTAGATCCGACTCGGGAGGATGGTGTTCCCGATCTCCTGAAGCGCGTCGGGGTCGTGAGGGTCTTTAGGGTCTCTCTGCTCCTGATGAAGATGTTCCCAGGGTCTCCTCAGGCCCATGTAGGAGGCATCAATCGAGCCCTCGAGTGATCCGTAAGGCGCCCGGTCCAGTGCGAGCCGATCAAACTTGGTCAGCCACACACATGCGCCCTCTGTAATCATTTATTTTTATAACGATGGGCATTTGTCAGCTTGCTGAAACACCAATCCATCCCCCCACAGATCTAAGCTGCTTCTCCAGGCTTAAAACCCTCACGTTTAGTAAGCCCAGTCCTACACATTGAATACTACACTACCTATTGGATAGGGAGTTATAGGTGACATCACCTGTCCCCTGATCGATCCCTCACTAGCCTCAAAGGATGAAGGAAAAAAACACATATGTCACCTTACCTTTGTGAGACAATACTTCTTGGAAATATCTAATGCTAGAAAGAAGAGGTGGGGAGTGACTGCGCAGTATTGCAGACCTCATAACTAGGGATGGGAGAAAATAGGTCGAATTTAGTGAAATTTGGGAGAAATATGTTGAAATCCCTAGGGGTAGTGAAATAAACAAGGTTTTTGGTGGTAACATTGTTATGAAAAGAAGCTACAACAATACAGAGGTCACTTTGAACAACACATAGATAAAAAAAAAAAATATTCCTGAGAGTGTAAATAGGTACAATTGAAGTCATATTTTCTGTGATGGCAATAAATGTACAACAGCTCAATATGACACATTCTTGGCATATTGGTCTCTTAGAGACTTCAGAGTAGAGAACTGCTCCGCAAATGACTATCAAGGTTGGCTTGTTTACTGGTATGTTACACATTCTGCTACAAATGGAATAGTTTATGGTCAAATGACACTTTAATTGCTGGGTGATTTCTGAACCTATTTATTTACATTACATGTATTTACATTGCAAGCAACATCAACATGCTCCACTGGAATATTTTCATGCAGAGCTCGGAGGCATCGTAGTTCATACATGCATGTAATATGCAGACAAGGACTCCCATAGCAGCTGCTGTTCTCGTATTGGTGGAGAAGGTGAGCCAACTTAGCATAAGACATCTCATTGTGAAATTTTTCCACATTGTCTTATATGGTGACCCACTTTTCATGCATGTTTTATGACATAAGACACATGCAGTTATTATAAACACATCAGTCTTTTTAGTTTATTATTTAAAGTTATTTTATTGTATTTAATTACATCTTTAGTGATAAACTTCAGGCAGATATTAAAGACATAAATTAATTTAATAAGCATCACAAGTAGCTAATCTGTTCATGTGCTGACAAGGAGCATGCTGATAGGTAGAGAGGGCAATGTGAAAGAAAGATGAGCCCATCCCGGTGCAGCTTCTCCTTCAGTGCTTGTTCACACAAAATCCGGATCAGATCTTGATGAGTTACTGCATATGCAGTGCAGTGCGTTTTGACGCGTTTTTGATGCATTCCGGTCCAGGATTTTTTTTTTTAGCCTAAAATGGGCTTTCAGGTGTAGTCCAGTGTGTTCCAGAGCGTTTGCATGTGTTTTGATGCGCTTGTATCCATTTTGGTGCGTTCCAGAGCATAAAAAGTAGTGCTTGCTGCTCTGCATCTGCTCCGCACTTGGTGTGAACAAGCCCTCACTGTTCAGTAACAGGTTGGGGGTGGGTCCAGGACAGCCTGTGCTCAGAGGAAGTGGGTTGAATGACATTGTCCTTTATTCAATGAGTATTGCAGCACATACTATCTTTTAACAGCCTGTCAACTTCTTTTGTAAACACTTCCTATATGAATCTCCAGAAATAAAGTATTTAAAATAAATCTAAACAATTTAAACCCTTGGGTTCGTGTTCAAACCCAAGAACGGAAATGTACAGTATTGCAGCTTACCTGTCTTTAGATGTGGTGACTATGTCACGTTACACATGTTTTGTGATTTGCTTTTAAATATTATTTGCTTCATCTGTATCCAGTATTTGTCTCCACCCATGCCCATAGTTCAGGTTTTCCTCTGTGTAAATAGCTCCACCCTTCTTCAACCACATGTCCTATGCTAAGTGGATCACACTATACTCTTTTGACCTATACTAGGTTTGCCGTTGTAAAGATCTGCACAGTTTGAATTAAACTTCTCGGTGATCCTCAAGGTGTCATCTGGATTGAGGCACTGTCTGCCAACTCTACTGAGATTTGTGAGTTACTGCCATCTTGCCACTGTAGGTTACAGAGATCACACTTTTAATGCTTAGACTCGGGAGGTAGAACAGGCTGCATTAGTGTTTCTTCCTTTATTTAACCTGGAGACCCTGACACTTCCTTTCCTAGGATGATGAGGTTAGCTCATTGTGTTGTATCGACCGAAGAGCAGCGGTGTCACCATAGGACAGGACTCCTATGTCCTACTGCACATACTTTAATAAAATGTAGAAAAATAATGCAACCACCACATCTAAGGACTGGTAAGCTGCACAGTATTACATTTTGGTTTGTGGGTTTAGATACATTTAAGCAATAATCATAGGCCAGTTAGTTCATTGATATCATTAATTAATGTGCAGATGTTCCGTTTTATGCTTTATGTTTTCATTATTTTCTGTCAATTGGTATAAAAAAATGAAATGTTTTTTTTCGATGTGAATCCTCAGCAGAGCAATACAAATACATCAGAAAATAACAGCGCTGCACATATTTTCTGGGCCACTTCAACATTAATATAAAAAGGGAATTGAAAGGGATGAGCACAGTGACATGTCAGTTAACATGAGTGCTTTTTAAAAATAATCATTTTTGGCTAAACATCCAGAAAAAAATTGCTCCGCTTTAGCTTTTCACTTCTGACAACAGATGGTGTACAATTGATTTTTTCATACCCCAAAGGAAAAATCAGCATGAGCAACATCCACAGCTTACACCAGGAACTATTTATAAAGATGAAGGTGGGAGAAAATCAGCAAATTAAAGGCACAAGATGAGTGCAAATGCGGGAGATAATATTTGATCCTTTGTTTTCTGTTTATACATATTAGTATTTATAATCTCATTTTATTTAATATATGCATTGATTCAGCTCTATTAAATTCCACCGTAGTTTACAGCGTACAGAGAACCACTCACATCAGTTCTTGTCCTCCCTGGAGCTTATGAAGCAGCTTTTCTCAACCAGGTTTTCGCCTCAGCTTTTTAGGGGTTCCTTGAGCAGTGTTCAGTGGTCCAATTTATCTCCCGCCTACTAGGGGTAAGCTCACCGATACTGGTATCGGTATCTGTGCCGATACTGGGCATTTTCACAAGTACTTGTGAAAATGCCCCAATACTAAACATTGATACAGGCGTTTTAAATTGCTAAAACTGAAGTGGCTGACTGAGGTCCTGCACTTGCTGGGGACCTCGGCAGCCTTCCTGTGAACCGTGGCTCCTGTTTACAGCACCGGCCGCACATTTACTCTTCCTTGCTGGAGAACCACGCAGCACTGCCTACAATGCTTATGCCACACACACACCTGCCCGCAAAACCCTCAGAACCCCTGGTGAGACCCGACACAGCCCACCTGAGACACAACACAGCCCTCCTGAGAAACCATACAGCCCTCCTGAGACCCTGCACAGCCCTCTTGAGACCCAACACAGCCCACCTGAGATCTCGCATAGCCCACTTGAGACCCCCCCACATTCCACCTGAGACTCTGGAGACATCAGGATGCCACCCCAGAGCCAAAATGAGTATGTAGCTTAATTTCATATTCTGCATTCCTGTATAATGTGTTGCTGGGATTTGTAGACCTCTTTGGCTGATTGTATTCTGTATTTCTATATAATGTATTGCTGGGATTTTTTCATTATTGCTGTAATTGTTTTTGTCATACAAAGCAGATAAAAAAAATAATGATCTGCTCTGGATGCCAAATACTCTAGGTACACTATATTCTTAATTTTTGTATTTAACACTTCATACAACTTAGTAATTACACCAGTGTGCCATGAGTTGGCCATAATAATTTTTAGCAGGTTTTCCCTGATGCCTGAAAATTATTTCAAGGGTTTCCCTAAAATAAAATGGTTAAAAAAGGCTGCCACCAAGTAAGGGCCCTACATCAGGCAAATATACTCTCACACTTAGGGCTGAGTTTGGCGAAAGGTGATTATTCTACCAATATTTTTTGTGCTGTGCAAGCTTTGGATAGGGCTATTATCAGTGGCTGGTGACCTATAGTGCAACTTATTTACACCTCTTAAACACTGTTGGTTAGAGGTGGATGGCCTATGATACACCCATATAGGACACTTTTTTGTAGCAATTCAAGTGTATGTAATCCGAAACAATTAACTTCTCTAATTTGCTCCCTTTTAGAATTTTAAATGTACCATTGTATGTGTTTTTACCTTTGTTTAACTAGTGCAAAAATACCTGCCAGAAATCCAGAGCTGTCCTGTGTCCTGTGCACTCTTATCTCAAGCTGTCTAATCAGTCCTCCCAGTTCCTTAGCCTACAAATCACCACTTCACTGTGCTATGCAAATGAGATGGGGGGGGGGGGTGCGTG
>NW_017306448.1:2012950-2013152 GCF_000935625.1 Nanorana parkeri | reverse complement strand
ATTTCATTATTGCTGTAATTTTTTTTGTCATACAAAGCAGATAAAAAAAATAATGATCTGCTCTGGATGCCAAATACTCTAGGTACACTATATTCTTAATTTTTGTATTTAACACTTCATACAACTTAGTAATTACACCAGTGTGCCATGAGTTGGCCATAATAATTTTAGCAAGTTTTCCCTGATTCGTGGAAAATAATTT
>NW_017306448.1:2011378-2012554 GCF_000935625.1 Nanorana parkeri | reverse complement strand
AACCCCCCCTTCCGGTGGCGGGTGAAAGGGGGCGGGGGGGGGGGATGCTGTATCTCAAAAAAAGACAACTGGGCACGGCTGATGCCATTCCGCAAGATTTCAGTGCAGCACAGGCAAACTGCCGTCAGCCCACAACAGGAAATTAGGAGTGCATTTCTGTCAGGATCAACAGGCATTTTTCTGGACTGGTAGGGTTTTAAAGGGATATAATATGGGCATGTATTGTAGAGATGTACTACATACACTTTAACATTTGTGGCAACTGTCATTCAATGCTTCCTCATAAGCCATTGATGTGCTTAGTCTGTGCTGTGTATAAAAAAGGAGAAGAGCTGGTTTGGACTGATGAGTCAATGTGTAATCGATGAATGGAAAAGTCCCGACTTCTTAACCCCTGAGCCAGCAATTTTACAATCCCTTTACAGAAATAGACCTGACCCCTCGCACCCAGGGCTACTGGCCACCAATGGAGGGGGTTAAAATTCACTGCTGCTGTGACCACAAGGGATTGCTTTGTCATATGTAATATCATGAGAACTCAGGGAAAGGCATTTTCCTCCCCTGAGATGATGTGCATGGTCATATGGCCCAGTCACATGTCTAGTCACATGTACCAGAAATCCAGGAATTAAAAGGAGAGCTAGTAATCTGACCTTAGTAAACATGGCCACTGTTAGAAGACTGGGGAAGAAAAGAGAAATGAGGTATGCAGAGAATACATAGAGTGCAATTATCTAGAAGTATCTGTTTATAGATTGTCATTACTAAACATTTCTAAAGGTGTGTTTGTTGTTATTTTATAGATATGGGTCAACTTAATGTTTAACACTCATAGTGTATAGCATTAAAGCTGGGACTAATATAAAAGACACAAAGCTCTGTATTCATTAAAACATCACTAGTGTTTTTAAATGCAAGCCATATCAGTACCTGAATCTGAACTGGTATCAGCAGAGCTTAGACTGATGAAGGGAGAAGCAGCACAAAAAAGCCAATTAACTGGAGTGCTTATATGCTAACAATGAACATGATTATGGAGCAGAATGACAAGGAAATTAGCTCATCAGTGTGTTGTGTCCAGTTTTAGGCTTGAGGGACCAGACATGCTTTTTGTTACTTAAAGCGGAAGTAAAGTGGGGGGATTTTTTTAAAAAACGCCCCCCCCCCCCTTGGAGG
>NW_017306448.1:1986491-2011315 GCF_000935625.1 Nanorana parkeri | reverse complement strand
GGGGGCCAGACATGCTTTTTTTTACTTAAAGCGGAAGTAAAGTGGGGGGAGTGTTTAAAAAAACCCCCCCCCCCCCCTTGGAGGTCTTTGCTATAAAGTGCTAATATGCACCACATACTTACCTTGTAAAACGGTCCCCCTCCAGCGTTATTCTGTCTGTTCTCCCCGGCATCTGTGGCATTGCCATATTCTTCTGGTCTTCTTCTGGGTTAGGCATCTTGGGCCTTTGCATGGGAGGTACTTCCTCTTGACATGCCAGGTCTGGGCACTGAGCTGCATATTTTATTTATTTATTTAGTACAGGTATTTATATAGTGCCGGCAATTTACATAGCACTTTACATCAGTCTTACAATTTATGGTCCCTATCTTATATGCATACAGGACCAACTTTGACAGGAGCCAATTAACCTTCCAGCATGTCTTTAAAGTGTGGGAGGAAACTGGAATATCCAGAGGAAACCTACGCAAGCACAAGGAGAACATGCAAACTGCACATGTGCTGGTCTGTGCAAATTGCCTGTCAGCAATTTTTCATCCAGGTCACTTTACTTCCACTTTTTAAGTGAAAAGTCAGGTTTCCTGCCCTGCCATACAAGGCTGGGCTGTGTGGCAGAGCTTTTCAAAATTCAGGAATGCATGGACAGGAATACCAGTGCTTTGCCTTATAAAACAGCTCCTCTTATGTGTATTCAGCTTTTATCCTGGAGTTCAGCTTTAAAGTCGGAAAACCCTTTACGCACTAAGAGCAATTTCCTAGATACAATTCTTAGTTGAGTTTTTTAGCAACTGTGACTCACTTGTTTTTCTTTAACCAATTTCAATTGGTGTAACTCTACTCCAATGTATCTGCATGTCTCCGCCTATAATAACAAGCTTCTGTAACATTAGAAAACTCGTTTTTGAATTTTTTTGCATGTCCAGTGCGCAGAGCCAGCGTTTCTTTGAAAATGCAGAAATGCCCAGAGGCTGTAGTGTTGTATGTAAACAGACATAAGTAGGGACCCTGGTAACATTTAGCATCCTATCCATGATCAAAGCTCAGGAGGTGCCGTCTAGACAGCCAAGGTGTGGACTGGCAAATGGCTTTTATTAAGAGTCCTGTGCACTGGTGCCATTGTTTAGCGCAGCTCTTCTTCAGACTAGCCTATGATTGATTTCCACGGGGTTGCCCAAGCGCCTGTGGCAAGAGTGTAATTCTTACAGGGCCTTTCTTGTTCTGACAAGGTATGGTCCTTGCCTATGACATGAGCTGGAAGTGACACGTTCATATACTTACAGTGGTCTTTGAAAAGTATACTTTACACTTCAATGGCTGCCGTTTGAATGTCGAGGTTCAGAATAAAATATACGGTTAAGTGTTCTCGGATATGATTTCATTGCAAGAGTTTAAGGTATCCTATAACAAATATGTATAATATTTTTTTTGTACAGTTTCAGATTCCGTTTCTGCAAAGTTAATTACATTCCGCAGTTTTATTTTTCACATTATTGTTATATAAACATAATTGCCGGAATGTGATGTTCTATTAAAAAAAAAAAGTATGCTCTGTTCTTTATGAAGGGAACATATAATGGTTTTGTACAGATTTTCCTTATTTATTTTAATAAAAGATATTAACATTTTACAAATTTGTATTGCTCAGGTAAATATGGAAATCACATAATAATATTGTTTAGTCCTCTATCCAGCCAGAAAATGAAGCTCTAGTCCCAGTGTGCAGAAATGAGAAGCACTTACAGCAGAACTCCGGGCAAATGTTTTTCTTAGTCCTTGCAGTGGGTTACCCAATTAACTGTAAGGGTTAAATGCAAATTTTTCTCTAGGTGCTAAAAAGAAAAAAGCTATACTCACCCGATCCTTGGATCCTTCTCTTGAGCACACACACTCATAAACATACAGGGCGCATTTAGACAGGAGCGAATTAACCTTCCAGCATGAGTTTGGAGTGTGGGAGGAAACTGGAGTACCCGGAGGAAACCCACGCACGCACAGTTAGAAAATACAAACTACACATGCGCAGGCCTGAGCAAATTGCCTGTCAGCAACAGTTAGCTTCATAGGACCCTGCAAGGGAAAGGAGCCACCTTAAAACAGGATATACGGACCAGTGGTCAGGGGATGAGCTGATTCTGAAGGAAACTAAAACTTATAAACATCAAGGAGCAGAATCCATTATAAGTGATGTAATCAGCATTTAAAATAGGTAAAAACCTTTTAAATGTATTATCACTTTTACCTTTTCAGTGTTATTTGAATACAAATAGCGTTAGAGAATCACCTGCACACCATACAGCGAGCGCTTGAACCAAACTAAATATCCGTTGGTGCTCGAAATGATCACACGGATGGCGCCTTGTCATAATCCAAGTAAAGATAGTAGTCACCAGCACTCATTTGAAATATGCAAAAAGGATAGCACTTTTATTGATATGTCACATGCGTCAAAAAGCCAACGTTCCTGGGCCGTGCAGGATCCCTTCATCAGGGCGACATTGTGACCTTGACGCATGTGACATATCAATAAAAGTGCTATCTTTTTTGCACATTGCAAATGAGTGCTTGAGACTACTATCTTTATTTGAATACAAGACACTCTTCAGGAGCACAAATAAAACATTTCTTTTAAATACAGTTTCAGAAATGTTAAAATGTATGTGCTTTGGGGAGGAGTCAGTTGTAGGCAGTAGAGTTCTGTCTGGTAATGAGTATGATAAAGGATCAGTTCATATTTTTAGCTGGCATTTCCTGTAATTTTGTGAATTGAGTTTTCAGCCATAAATATCTTGGTGTCATTTTTAGCCAAATGCAGCAATGGTGCAATCTCAATACGGCATTTATAACGCGTGGTTATGAAACTATTTTTCTTGAATTGTTTTTATCAGAAATGTTATTTTATTGTTGACACATTCAACTGAACTTGCTGATGCTGGAACTAAATTCCCGCCCACCCAAATATCCTGATCTGACATGGAAGCATATTAAACTACCATCGCACATTATTCAAGAATAACTCTTCATTTCACTAGTAACACAAGGTGACGAACCAATTTACACTGTGAAACATTGTGCCGCTGTGGTGTATATTATTTTTTTTTAATTGTGTTTTTTTTTAATATAGTGTCTTATTTGAATATCTTAATGAAAATAATGTGATTTACAGTGCAACTGAAGTCAAAACCTTTTGTTTTGGGGTTTTTTGGGATAGAGGACAGAGAAATTAGAACCCTTGTCAGGTTTTTATTGCTGTCTGTGTACCCGTTAGGGAGATTCGCCCTCCCTATTTTTTCTGGTGACCGTTACTCATTACCATTCATATTTGACTGTGATCGCTGTATACAATGGAAAAGGAATGGGTTGCTTTATGTGTACCTCTCAACTGTCCCTTCACTTTAAACCAAATCCCTCTTTCCTCTTCAGTTGCCCTTTTCTTTGGTCTGATGTCCAGATATCTATGAAAAGGTTCTATTTAGATTCCACAAGTGTTTTTCTACGCTAAAACCTTTATCTTATCTCTTAATTATCCTGTTTGCTAGTTTGAAAAGCCATTCTAAAGTAAAGGTAATGGTGAAAAACAATAATTTTGGCATATAAATTCATAATGGTCCACATAGCTGGGGGGTGGCAGGGGTGTGTCTGTAGCCTGAATACATTTAGCTAGAAGGTGCCCTTCTTTCTCATCTCAGAAAGTTGGGAGGTACTGTATGTGTTATGTAAAGTTAGGCTTCATGAACATGGGGCTAGAAGATGTGACTGGAGATTCCTGTGTCAGTAACCTGCGGATTATTGCGGCAGGAATCCCAAGAGTGTCTGCACAAATGCGGCCGTTGCGCCCGTTCAAGTGAATGACAGACAGGCAGCAGCCACATCTGTCTGTGGCAGTCATACATGGAACAGTTACCTGCGGTTCTGGATAGTTGATTGCCCCTGGGCACAATTTGTCTGCATAAACCCACTTGGGATGCATCCAGGGGCAACCTTGTATCCCGAACTGCAGGTAAATGTTCCATAAATCTGTACGACCCACCTGGGATTCCTGCCGCAAGAATCTGTAGGTTCTTGCCACAGGAATCCTAACCCACAACTTCTAGCCCCATATGCAGGCTTAATACAAACAATGAATGTGTATTTCAATAAAGCATCTTTCTGCTGCTGATCAGTTAGTGCTATTGCCAAATTTTAAGTGCCAGTGTGGTCAATGCATTGTAATAAAGAACAATTTCTGTTAAAAACAAAAGTACCTGTCCTCAAGATTTTCTGTAAAAAAGGTCAATGATTTCCCCCAGGAACCATTTACCTTCTGCATTTCATTTTATAAGCTGGGGGGGCGGCCCCTTCGTCGGGACGCAGAAGCGATCTGGCGACAGGTAAGTCGCCAGGATCGCTTCTGTTGTAAAGCCGACAGTCGGCTCTACAAGTTTAAACAGCCTCCCGGCGGCAAAAGTCGCCGGGAGTCTGTTTAAACAGCCCCGATGCTGGCGACGTACACTGTACGTCGTCAGTCACGAAGGGGTTAAACATTCCAACTGCCCTGAGACTGATGGGATACTTACCATGGCCTAAATATCACAAGCAGCCCATCTGTCATAAAAGTGTTAACTTTAAAGAATAACACTGTTTCTGTTGATACTTTTTGGTATGTAAAGTGCTGTAAAATTATAGCAAAATCGGTTCTCCTCCAATAGCTATAATACCCAAAAAGTTACTAACTTACCAATAAGCTACAGGCCCCTTCTACTCATTGGCCTATAATAAAGCATCAATATTTTTCCATGTTTAACCCATGTATGCTAAGGAAAGTGTAAGTGTATAGCTGGCCACAGGGCTGTAACTACACATCACAGGACTCCATAGCAAAAATGTGATGGGGGGGCACCCCTGATGACCTCTATCTGAGCTGTGAGTAACAATGCCAAGATCCCAAAGACTCCTCTTGTGCATCTGAAGTCATCTCTACACTGTAGACTTTACAGGGGATAAAAGTTGTTGTCAGCTGCAACCACTCCAACCATTAATGAAATAGTACTGCAATATCTTCACATATTCTATGCTTAATTTGCCTTAACAACCTAATTGGTCCTCCGTCCACCTCCAGGCCCCATAGCAGCTTTGTCTCAAAGCCACTGGAGCAGCAATGCTGGGGCCCTGCGCTGCTAGGGCCAGGCCTCCGCCTCCTCGCCCTTTACCGTCGGCCGATAGTCATGTAAGGGACCCGGGCGGGCCCCCCAGGCTGCCCGGGCCCCTTACATGAGTATCTGCCGTACCCCCCTGATGGCAGCCCTGCACACAGCTCAGCCTCCTGCTAGGACATTTCCATAATCATGTGCTTATGTTTCTCTTCTTGCTGGAGGGCTCAGAGCTAAATTTACAAAAAACAACTCGCCCGGCACCCGAAACTGCATGTCTCGGGCGTCGGGATTCACTCCATAAGATGTTATATATCTATATATATATTGTAATGTTGGGGAGCTCACAGATCACTCGCACAGCTTTTCCATTAACGAAAAGTCTTTATTTCTCTTTCAAAAGGCAGAAAGTGAAGGAAGTCCCACATAAATAGCTTGTCTCCAACATATAACATATATGGGCTCACCAATCCTCGAGGTGTCACACACACTCACTGTGTCCCAGTCCTGTAACAGTTTTAATAGTTTCTCTTGCAGCACTGCTGGTCCGGCCTCAATCCCCAGGGCCCCTGTCTGTCACCTCCAGACAACCCCAGTAACGTGCTAACCCGCACAATAGGTATCACAAACGCGCAGCACCCTGCTGCACTGGCCTCCACTCTGACTCCTGGGTGGAGTTCTCCTGACTCACAGGTGGGGGGACTGAACATGAGCCAGCATTCTTCTCATAAGGGCTGTGCCCAGGTGCACAATCTTTCAGTGCTGGTTACCACTAAAGCCTGGACCCAGGAAGGGAGATTTCATCCCTCCCAGTGCTCTTTGAAATCTCCCAGTTCCAGGAACCCATGCCCAATCCGGAAAACCTGGGAAGAACTGCAAAGCCAGCTCTTTCCCAGTAAACGTTTGCACTTTCTGGAACTGCTCAGCCCCCCTGGCTGAGAGACCTGGGTGACTATATTACCAAAAGATACCCTGGCATTGCCACGCACCGCCAAAATATATATATATAATTTAGTCCGTTGCAAGCTGATAACAGTTTTCCTGATTTGGCAAGTTACATATTGTAACATGTGCTAGTTTACATACACAGTAAATAGGGATGTTCAGATATCAAGTACTCGGTACAAGTACATGTACAGATACTTTTCCAGCTCCAAGACTAGACCTGACAAAAATTCAAAAGTTAGGAGTCATTTTTAAGAAACATTGGCTACGGGGCTCCTAGGATTTGTACATCTCTGTTTTAATGTGTGATTTAAAAAAAAACAACATATATAAGGGATGCACCGATACCATTTTTTCAAGTACACGTACTGTTACTTGTCCAAGTCCTTACAGACACAAGTACTGATACATTTGATTATTGTTATGTGACAGTTTTTCTAAAACAATACAGACTAATGATTTCAGGACAGTGGTGGAGCACCAGAGCCAGGTCCCAGCTGCAACCGCTGCAACCCTGGTAGTTCTCATAAAAATGCCAAGTATCGGCACTGGTATCTGAACATCCCTAACAGTAACATATGCTAGTGGTATGTGCAAATGCATTTAGTAATCTTTTATTAATGCACAACTAGTTTGTATTGGTATCCATCCCACACCCTTTTGTCTGCAAACTGTTGCTCCTGGATCACACCCCCTGGAGATGCTGGATCACTATTCTTGTATCCTACCTGGCCTTGGGGCGGCAGGTGGATTAAATCCGGCCCTGATCCTCTCACAGACATTAAACCTGAAAGCAATTATGGCAATAAGAGGTTTCTTACAGCCACCAAAAAGAAGCCTATGTTGGAAGTTTGAAAATGATTACTGATGTGTATATACTGTATTTCAACACAGAAATTGCACCCTCGCTAACATTCTACCAATCCTGTGTAGAGATATTTGTTCTAATTCAGCAGGTGATTACAAAGAATTCAGCTTTAATTTGATGTAAAGCCATTTTTTATACTTTAGAGTAAAGGTGCCCATACACTGCATGATTCTCGTACGAGAATCGCGGGAAATCCCGTGATCTACAAGAATTGTGCAGTGTGAATGAAGACGTGCGACCGTTTCTACTGTACGGTCGCACGTCTTTTGTCTAAGGAGCATGCTAGAAAGCCAGCCGAAATTCTTACGATTTTTGGCTGGTTTGAATGATGCCCGTTCAGTATTGCGGTCATCGGAAGCCCACGATGATCGCAAGTACGTTCTGCCTGTCCAAGATGGGCAGATCGTATGTTTTTTAAATTTCTTCACAACCATCGCAAGACTAAGGTCTTGCGATGGTTGTAAAGTGTATGGCCACCTTAAGGAATGGTAAAAACCCCGCCAAGATTTTTTCTGCCACCTGTGAGCCATTGGGAAGATTTGTCTTCATTCCCTGTCCTGCAGACAGTGAGAGGAAATCTCATAAAAGTGAAGTGAGACACCGCCTAAGGTGCCCACACACCTTACAATTATCTGCAGATTTTCTGTGGTTCAGATGGAAAAGGTGGAACAGATTCCTCCATCTACACTTAACTGTGTGGATGGAGGAATCTCCCACTGGGCCAAGCTTCAGTATCTTGCAAGTCGGCCCCGCTTTATGTTTTTTAAATTTCTTCACAACCATCGCAAGACTAAGGTCTTGCGATGGTTGTAAAGTGTATGGCCACCTTAAGGAATGGTAAAAACCCCGCCAAGATTTTTTCTGCCACCTGTGAGCCATTGGGAAGATTTGTCTTCATTCCCTGTCCTGCAGACAGTGAGAGGAAATCTCATAAAAGTGAAGTGAGACACCGCCTAAGGTGCCCACACACCTTACAATTATCTGCAGATTTTCTGTGGTTCAGATGGAAAAGGTGGAACAGATTCCTCCATCTACACTTAACTGTGTGGATGGAGGAATCTCCCACTGGGCCAAGCTTCAGTATCTTGCAAGTCGGCCCCGCTGGCTCCCAAAATACCTGAACAGTCTGATTGGATGCAGGCATGGTTCAGGTGTTTTGAGAGCCAGCGGGGCCGACTAGCAAGATACTGAAGCTTGGCCCAGTGGGAGATTCCTTTATCCACGCAGTCTAGCGTGGATGGAGGAATCTGTTGCACCTTTTCCATCTGACCACAGAAAATCTGCAGATAATTGTAAGGTGTATGGCCAGCTTTAGACAGCTGTTCCCATTGGAAGACTTTCCTTCTGTTCCTGATTTGGTGAAAACTCAAAAATGTGTTTCTTTCACTATCTGTGACAGGGATCTCCAAGAAAAATAAATCTCCAAGGTAAATCCCCCTAGAGTGGACACAAATGACAACAGCATTCTGACAGGGGTTCTAACACCTCACCACTCCATCTAAAATAAAAAAAAGTTTGGGCTTTACATATATGCTTTTAGGTAAATTGAGTAATATAATTTATAAAGGAGATGTTTTACCTGCCAAAGGAACTGAATTTCTGTCCACCCAATACTGAAATTTACACAGCTCTGCCACACGGCACAACTCTGTCTGGCAGTGTCAAAGACCTGTTTTTTCTCTGCTGAAGTTAAAGTGATATTAAAGTCAAAAGATTTTTAAGCTACCGTATTTTTCGCTCCATAAGGCGGGGGAAAATGTGTGTGCGTCTTATGGAGCGAATCCCTAGTTTTTTGTACATTTAGCCCTGCTAAAGCAGAGCTAAACGTACAGTGGAAGCCGCTGCTCGTATAATACAAGTGATCTATTAAGATCACATGTAGTAAAACCGAGCGGCAGCGTCGCAAACCCCCCCCCCCCTCCGCCCCCCGCCGTGGTTTTCGGGTCCCCTGCTCCTCTGGGGGACCACGGGATAGGAGCTCACCATAGAGCCCCTAGAGCAGACGAAGAACGTCTCAGCAGTTACTTACTGCAGCTTCTGTGACAGAAACTGCCTGCGTCCTATGTACCTTATTGAGCGCAAAATACGGTATTTCAAATCCCGATGAAATCACTTACAATGGATGCTGCTTCTTGATGCTTAAAAGTTCTAGTTTCCTGCAGAATCAGCTGGTCCCCTGAGCACTGGTCCTGATGTCATGTTGAAGGGGGACTCCTTTGCCTTGCAGAGTCCTATAGAGCCCCTCTTATGTGTGCTAGTAAGATGTGTGTCTTTTCTTTGTTTGCCTGAGGAAGGAACCAGATTGGGTTCTGAAACATTGCTTCACATTGTGAGACCTATCCTGTCATATCAGTACCAGTGATCTCTTCTTCTGTCTCAACACACAGGCACAGCAAGGCAAGCCCATATCCCTGTTCCTTTCCCTCTCTTCTCCAAGCTGGTAGATGGACAGTAGCTGGAGACTGCTCTGTCCCTTGTGTTCTTGTACTGGACAGGAAGTTCAGGGAAGCTGAACAGAGAGAGAGATGGAGATGTTTGAAAACATGATGACTGTGAGTGCTTAGGCAAAAATTTTAAGAAATACTTTTCCGGTCAATGTACAGTATATTTGCTTGATCTGGATGTCTATATTGAGATAAAGTTTGGGAGTTTATTACTACTTTAAAGTGTCATCTACTAGCTTGGAGGAGGGAAGAAGTATGAGAGGGGAGCATAGGGAATGGGAAAGGGTGAGAGGAGAATGGTATGGATTACCCTGCTGTGTTTGTGGAGATACACTCAGCTTACTAGCACACACAACAGTGGCTCCATAGAATCCTGTAAGGGACAGGAGTCACCCTCAAACAGATATTAGGGCCAGTGCTCAGGGAACCAGCTGATTCTACAGCAAACCAAAAACATAATGGAGCAGCATCCATTGCAAGTGATTTATTCAGCATTTGAAATAGCTTATAACATTTTGAACGTAATAACACTTTGGGGTTGATTTACTAACCTTATAAACACACCACGAACATGTATACACCTCTGTAGTGTGTTCCCTCCCAGCATGATCTATGGGTGGAATCTAAACACCTTTGTAGTGTGTACACACCCAGCAGGTGTGTTGTGCAAATCCCTGCATGAATTCCAAGGTGATGTTGTGTAAATTAGCTCTATGTTATGTTGCTTGCGTTGATGAATGCAGGAATGTAAATGCATGAGCTAACCATTTTTGTCTAAACTGTGAAGCAGCATTATATATGCATCATGTGCATGATTTTTCCATATATGGCATTAGTGGAAATATGCTTTTACGTTTTGCTGTGTGAAAATCACACGCACCTGGTGTGTGCGTGTGTTTAGGTTAGTAAATCACCCCCTTTAAGTTACACTTTACAGGTTTTGTCCCTCCCCAAGCCTGTGACTGGACAGTGAAAACAGAAGCAGCAGAGTGATTAGCTCAGTTCTTTGCTCCCTCCTTCTATCAGTATGGAGGAGGAATGCAACACAGCGCAATGACTCCCTGTATTGCTTCTCATTCTCCCAGTCCAAGCTCCTTTATGAGGCAATCAGCAAGAAGTATCAGCTCATACCAGGTCAGATTCAGGTACTTAGTCTGACTGCATTTGACAAAATGCATTTAATTATGTATTAAAGAATTCAGATTTGCATTTCTATGTGTCCTGGCATTCAGCTGATTCACTGAAAATATACTGATGCATTTTTGTTGAATGACTAAAAAAAAAAAACAGCGTAATAGTTTAACACATTCCTTTCATTTTCTCTTGAAATTCTACATTCTGATCTATATTTCTCCTAGAAGGCATTTGCTTGCCTCTATAAATCATCCACTTTTACCAAGATCAGAGATGACTATTTGCTACAAGATGTTAAACTATAAATCTTCTTCTGAGTGTGAACGTGACTGCATTTTGACTTTTACTTTACACTTCTTAAAAACAGATATACTTTTATTGTTTTCTCTTGAACCTGCCAACTCATCTTTCCGCGTGCATACAATATTTTAAAACTACCTCACGCTAATTTCTTGCTCCAACTCCTTTTTTATGCTTTATGTGTGATGAGATTTATCAATTGAAAACAAATACCTGAACGGCTTCACAATTTTATGATTTCCTTGTCAACTTTAATATATATTTTTTAGTTTATTTCTAGATCCACTATATACATTGCAAAGATTTTAGCAAACCTTTTTCCATCTATTATACCTAATTGACACTCCGGAGTAAAATTTTAAAAATACATTCAAGTACCTTAACTATTAACAAAAATGTATCTTATTTGTGTATCACTCGGCTGTAGATCCTCAAGTCATCTCTGAATTCATGCTGACACTGTCCTTCCTTCTGGAGGGTGACTACTTTTGTTCCTCATGGTCCCAGTGTGTGTTGTAAAGTAGCCACCACTCCAAGCTCACTCCTGTGATGGACTACAATCTCATTAAAAATTAGTAAACAAAACATTGTTTGTAGTTTTGAGATTGTAGTCCATCACGGGTGTGAGCTTGGAGTGGTGGCTACTTTACAACACACACAGGGACCACAGGGAACAAAAGTAGCCACCCTCCAGAAGGAAGGACAGTGTCAGCACCGATTCAGAGATGATTTGAGTATCAACAGCCGAGTGATACACAAATAATCGAAAATATGAAATCACCTGCACTCCATAAGGCTTACAGACCTTGGATAAGAGGTTGGTGCTTGAAGTGACAACATGGATGGCGCTGTGTCAGATACAGTCCATAATAGAAGTCACCAGCACTCGATGATATGTGCAAGAAGTAAAGCACTTTTTATTGAATTGTCACGTGCGTCAAACAGCCAACGTTTCGGGGCCATGCAGGGTCCCTTCTTCTGGGCGACATAGTGAACAAGAAGGGACCCTGCGTGGCCCCGAAACGTTGGCTGCTTGACGCATGTGACAATTCAATAAAAAGTGCTTTACTTCTTGCTCACATCATCGAGTGCTGGTGACTTCTATTATGATACACAAATAAGATGCAGTTTTGTTAATGCACTTGAATGTATTTTTAAGGGTTTAAGGTCCTGAGTTTAGTGTCACTTTAACTGCATTGTTCCGTAGCTATTAAGATATTTAATTTTTATTAGACATGTGCACAACAACAAAAATAATTTCCAGATGAAACAAATGAAAATGAAAAACTTTTTCATTCATTTCGTCAAAGGAAACAAATGTATATGTTGTTTCAGATTCGGAGGCAACGTTCAATTTTAAAGTGACACTAAACTCAGGAGTTAAATCTTAAAAATGCATTCAAGCACCTTAACTATTAACAAAAATGTATTATTAATGTTATTTGTGTATTACTGGGATGTAGATCCTCAAATCATCTCTGAATTGTTGCTGACACTGTCCTTCCTTCTGGAGGGTGGTTACTTTTGTTCCCCATGGTCCCTGTGTGTGTGTTGTAAAGTAGCCACCGCACCGATTCAAAGATGATTTGAGGATCCTTAATGTTTAAAGGTTTCATTTTACACCCGAGTGATCCACAAGTAAGATACATTTATGTTAATAGTTAGGGCACTTAAATGCATTTTTAAGATTTAACTCCTCAGTTTATGTTCACTTTAAGAAGGATCTATTGTGTTCAACATAAAGACTGAAATTTTAGTTATATATACTAAAGTTAAATAAAAAAAATGGATTGTTTAATAATTTGATGTTACATTACCTTATTTTAGTCACTTTTTGAAGAAAACATAGCTCTCTGCTGTGTCCATTTTTATACAGACAAAGGAACAAGTCATAAATATACCTATGAAATTGTAATTGTAGAGCAGTTTAGCACTTTTTCCATTTTTTTCCCCCTCTGAGTCAAAAGACTTAAAAAAATAAATAAAAGAGTCTTTCATGTTCGGAATGAAAAACAAATGGTCACATATATTTTGCAATACTAATACACAAAACATGCCGGAATCAGAGTGTAGCCCAGCTTTGGGCAATCCAATAAAACAAACATTTGACTATAACACAAGTTGTTTTAAAAACCGTGGAGATTCATCAAAATCCAATAAAGCCAAACGATGCCTGTAGATTTGTCGAATTCTTTTCTGCATCCAGAAATATGACAATTCCATTTGTATTGAATAATTCACATGTGGAAATAAGTGTTATTACCACAGAGGCAGGCCAGCTTATATTTTTTCATATTCATTTTGGATGGCAGGAAACAATTTGTGCCTCGACTTTAATAATTAAATGACTTGTTTTACATTATTGGTATGAAAAAAGTACGCTAAAGTGATCTTAATACTCGCCGTCATACAAAACACTTATACGCAGTTGGAAAATTTCTCAGTCTCTTAATGAGTTGCCTAGCACTCTAGAGTGAGGTAGCTGAAATATTTATCACATTTGGCACTTAAAGTGGTTGCACAGTGCTTCTGGCCCCTGTGGAAATGTGATGAGGCAAGGGAATACTCCAGAAACAAGACCTAAATCGGCAGTTATTCTCAGCCATTGCAGGAACAATGAAGCACAACGTTTGACTTTTATTTTATTTTTTCCAGGCAATTATTTTAAACTGAGATACAAATCCCTTCAATTCTACAGTATTCATTTGACAATAATGCTTTGTTATAATGTTTTACTAGCATTGTTAGTTCTGAATCGTATTTATCTGTTTTTATTTTAAAAACATATATATTTTCGGAACACCTGTAGTTTCAGAGTATTCAGTATGCTACAAAGAATGAGGAAGGGGTGGTGGTGGTTATTGATGGCAATGGCGCTTTGGATTGAGGAGGTTACAATGTATTTAAATCGTTCTATTCTCATAGATGCCAAACAGCAGTAAGTGAATAGCCGAATGCCGCCGAGCTGCATGCGGCACCGAGCAGAATAGAAAAACAGTTTAAAAAGTAGTAAAAAATAAATAGAAAATTATTGGACGGAGCTAGCAAAGACAGCTAGCTCCGCCCAACTGTTTTCTATTGGCCGGGCGGTTCTGCTGCCGTCAGAATTTGAAAACAAATCCCCATAGGAATGCATAGCTAGATTCCTATTGGCTATTACCCTTTGCAATAGCGAATAGCAAACTAGCTATTGCACCCGCCCCCTGCTGCTGTCAATCACCAGAGGGGGACCTGATGGAGAACTGCAGGCCCCCCTCTGCTGATTGACAGCAGCAGTGGGTGGGTGCAATAGCTAGTTTGGTATTCGCTATTGCAAATTGAAATAGCCAATAGGAATCTAGCTATGCATTCCTTTGGTGATTTTTTTTTTATTCTGACGGCAGCCAACGGCTCTGATGTCAGAAGAAAAAAAACAGCCGAGCAGGGAAAGGTTTACTCTGCTCGACCGAGCAGAGTGAACCTTTCTGGGAGAAAGTGTTTCTCTCCTGGGCGGCCGGGAGTCGTATTAGACTTCCGAGGCATATGTCTTCGGCTCGACTGAGCCGCTCGGCCAACTTCAGGAGCTGTATAGTGAATAGCCCGTACAGCAGCCCTTTTGTTCTACTGAACAGAAGGGGTCCTGGGGCCGAAGCTAGCCGAAGGATCAGCAGAAGCTACGGCTAGATCCTTCGGCAGCTTAGTGAATAGACCCCTAAATCTTTCTTGTTTTTGCTCTCCTTATTGGTGGTCTGTTAAATACCATTAAAAGCATTTTGTTATACCTGTTCAACAACTGCGAAAATATACCTGATGATCCTTCCAGAAGTCCAGTTATCTAGTAACTTCCTGTGCATGTTGCCTGTGCCACATTCTAAGCATTGTTATCAGCTCTGCCCAAGTCACTCCAGTGGGCTACAGAACACCTCCTCCCTTTGTTATGGAGTTGTGGAGAGGGGAGTTATCTGTAAAAAAAAATACATCAAGGCAACTGGACTTGCTGTATTTTTCTTAATTGTTTCAAAAAAAATACAGCAAGTTCAGTTGCCTTGATTTTTTTTTCTACAGACATAGCATGACCTGGATGAATGAAAGCCTTCACAGACGAGAGGGGGAGATGCACAGTAATCATACCCTAGGGTAACAATTCTGTTCCTTCACAGCTAAAGTACAGTGAATGGCTGTCATCCAAGACAGGAAGTGTGTTACAGGCAGGATACCAATGCAGCCAACACATTAAGGGACAAGTAAGCTGCAATATAATCTAATTTGAAATTCTTGTTTTTATTTTTATATATACTTTGAAGGGAATTTATCAAAATTGGAGCAGACAAAACCTGAAGCAGCTGTGCATGGCAACCAAACAGTCTCTCCCTTTCATTTTCAAATCTTAACTGAACAAAACTGAAGAGAGAAGCTGATTGGTTGCCATGGTCACCTGCTTCAGATTTTGTCTGCTCCAGTTTTGATAAATTCCCCCCTTAATGCCTTCTGCCTCCCATAACAGCACAAAATCCCACCTACTTTGTGTAACTCAGCTCTAACCAGATTAGCCTGTGCAAGAATTTGGTGTCATTTCCAGTCTGTTCTTATCTCCTAAATGACAGTTTTGTCATCTCTATGATTAAGCCCATTCTGAGTGAAAGGTGTCAGGGTGTGACAGGGCTTGCTGATCTGGAATAAAGCTTTTTTTCATTATGTCATTGGTGTGTGGCTGCATTTGTTCTTTGGACTAAGCATGTTCTGGTGCGAGGGTGTGCACTAGAGGTGGGCACCTGGCCATGATTCTCTTCTGAAACAGTGTGGAATAGGGAATATACAGCACCGCATACAGGGTGGGATGTGTGGAATATAAAATGTATAGAGTGAGACACTGTTAAAAGGAAAGTTGGCTAGAGCCAGGGAATTGAAACCTCTTGAGTCCTCAGTGACTTTACCAAAGGTGATAATCATCTGCAGCTTCTGCTCCAACCACAGTTGAGGCCCTGCAGAGACTTGGATCAGACTAGCGATCACATGACTACTAATTAAAACATTATTAGAAGGCACATTAGTATATTTTAAATAATTAATAGACACACTCTGAGAGGAATTTATCAAAATTGGAGACCACAGAACCTGAAGCACTTGACCATGGCAACTAATCAGCTTCTATCTTTAATTTTCAAAGCTTACCTTGAACAAACTGAAGATAGAAGCTGATTGGTTGCCAGAGCCAAATGCTCCAGATTCTGTCTGTTCCATTTTTTATAAATTCCCACTGTGTGCTTTAATTTTGCATTGATTTTACCGTGCTAGCTTGTGGGTGAGCATAATTTACATCTGCTATCAAGCTCTCCATATCTAATACAAAAATTACGTAATTTAGCTTTACTTTCTGTATTTCCACAATGTTTATAGAACCACCATTGATACTGGAACCCAAACATCAAGATATGGCATATGTTCATTCAGCACTTACATTAGGGGCAGAATGAACATAGGAGCCTTTTAACTCACTGGCTTAGTGGGATACTAGACATCCAGTTATAAAAGTAACTCTAGTGTTAAGGTTCCCATACACTGTGCGATTATCGCACGATAATCGCGGGAAATCCCGCGATAGTACGATAATCGCAAAGTGTATGGAAGTTGTGCAACCGTTTTTACTGTACGGTCGCACGTCTTTTGTCTAGGGAGCACGCTAGAAAACCAGCCGAAAATCTTACGATTTTCGACTGGTTTGAACGGTGCTCGGGAGACAAATGCCGAACGGGCCAGTGTGCGCACGCGCATACTGCCCGTTCAGCATTGCGGTCATTGCAAGCCCGCCCCTCAGGGTGGCAGGCTTGCGATGATCGAGAGTACGATCTGCCTGTCCAAGATGGGCAGATCGTACGTTTTTTTAATTACTTTACAACCATCGCAAGACTAAGGTATTGCGATGGTTGTAAAGTGTATGGCCACCTTAAGATCTGCTGCTTCCTGCTCTATCTCATCAAACAGTCAGGCCAATTTGGCAATTATCACCTAATGATGGAAGAGGCTATGTCACTTATATAATTAATTGATAGAAAACATTTATAGAGCAAAGTCGAAAAAACTATTCATAATACATCTTGATCCACTGCTATTAACTCTGTGGAAATTGCAAGACTTTGTTAATTAGAACTGCCAAACTAGCATGTTGTGCTATTTTGTCTCCTTGCCGCACAGCAAATCAATACGACACATTGGTAAGGTTGCCCATAAACATTAGAGCAGTGGTGGTACACTGCCTTGATATACTGTAAGTGCCTTAAGTGAAGCCCCTGATGTCACCAAAGGGCTGCAAATAAAATTAAGTGAATGTAATTGAGGATGGCCTTCGGGTTTGGGCTGAGCATGTGTTAGACCCAAACTGAGCCTGTTTGCAGAATGTCAAATTAAATGGCCAGATTTAGCCAGTTTGTCTGCCTGTCCAAACCTCTGGCTGATGCAGCCAGAAGTCATTCAGTTAGTGGTGATATCACTACTGCCATTAAATGACAGCCTTCCAGCTCCAGAGTGTTTCACACTCGAAACAAGCCAGCAGGAATCCCAGGTGATGCCATGGACCAAATATGATCATGACTTCTTTTTGGTCAATGTCATCACCCAGCATACCCACTCCATTTGTTGACATTCAGCATCTAGGCCTGGGAGCTGTCATTTGGGATGTGAGGGAGTGCGATGGGAGAAGATCGTTGTGCCAGCGGGTCGTTCATCATGATGTTGGGTCTACATCACTAGATTATGTGATTGGTGTTCGATTTACATTAGTGTTTTGATGTAAAGGTTTTTAACGATGACTGTGTTCATTTACTATTTCACTTTCTTTGTGAAAAAATAACATGGTGTACTATGTACCCCTTACTCATTCAGGGAGTGGGGAGGGCTGGACACCTGAGGGCCCCCTTATCTTAAAGGTTGCTTCCAGATTCTGATAAGTCCCTCCCACCCAGCCAAAGAAGTATGGATAAGGTGACCCTTGTCCCCATCAACATGAGTACAAAATGTCTTGCCAGGGTGCTGTTGCTGCAAAGGGAAACCTGACACTTCCATTAGCGTTGATCTCCTCCTAGGTTTTGTGGAGCTCTCATTGGTTATTCCTACTGATCTTCATGTTATTTGTCACATACCTGAATGGAGACCACTGAGCTGAGCAGGGTCAGGCTACCCTTGCAAACCTTGTCCAACTCTCCTGACTGTGTTGACAGGAGTGAGGATGCAGGAACGCACATGTGCCCATTATACAGGGTCTAATGAAGTCCATGCAGACACTTGAATGTATTGACCAGGTAATGGTGGTAGCAGGATCTAGCTAGTCCACAGAAAGTAGCAAAGTACCAGAACAGACAGCAGATATGAAGTCGGGAACACGGGCCAAGGCTGGTAACATCAGATGAAGCAGAGCCAAAATAATAATCGAGATCAGGGTCACAAGCCGAGGTGATACACAGGAGAGCAGAAGTGAGGCACCAAGTCAGTAAGCAGAAGTGGGGTCAGGGTTACGAGCCAAGGTCATTCTGCAGAAAACAGAGATGCACATTAGGTCACAGGGATAACAGGAACTGGCTGAAGACCAATCAGCTATTAACTCAGGGCCCCCGGCCCATGCCAATTAGCAAGCTAACGCCCATGTGTGCACACCGGGGCTAACGTTTGTGCCCATGAACACACGTTTGTGCACAAAAACAACAGCATGAGCATAATAGCCAGCTAAAGCGCATTTGCCCATAACCTCAACGCAGCACTGCACATCATGAAGTGAGCACAAGCTTGCACCTATGCACCTTGCACCAGGCTTCCTGGTAAGTACCGGACCATCCTTACATCATTATTGGATACAGTAGTGATGTGGAGGTCTCCATCTTTCCTGGAAACAGAATCATGAATTGAAAAAAATAAATATTTTCAAGCATATTTAATTGCACATCAATGTGCCCCAATCACAGCACACAGAATAATAACGTAACCTTTGTGTCTCTGTGTTACACTGGCTACTATGATTCATTTTCAAGCAGACTGCAGTGGATGGAGCATCATGGCTGGTTCTGCCAAGATTCAGATTCAGCATTAGTGTCGCATTGAGCATTTCACATCCAATGGCCTCGAGTAACTATTACTTCTAATTGCTGGACGACAGAACGCTTTGAAGGGCAAGCATTACAGCCTAGGGCTGGAAATGCGATTATTGCTTTAGTTTTTCTCAGTTGTCATAAGTAATTGAGGGTAAATTAATATTTACTCGGCAAGCTTTTAGTTCAAGAATTGACTCCAAAAAGGAACATAAATAATAATCACAGCATCATAACACAGAAGAATGCAACAAATAAATAAAATTATGGTAAATATCTGTAAGTAAAACATTTACATATTATTATTGTTATTTTTATTTTTTTCAGACTTTATATAGCAATAACAGTTTGTGCAGATGCTTAAATGCATTGACCAGGTAGTGGTTGTAGCAGGATCTAGCTGGTCCACAGGAAGTAGCAAAGTACCTGAACAGACAGCAGATATGAAGTCGGGAACACAGACCGAGGTCGGTAACGTCAGATGAAGTAGAGCCAAAATCATAATCGTGATCAGGGTCACAAGCCGAGGTGATACACGGGAGAGCAGAAGTGAGGCACCAAGTCAGTGCGCAGAAGCGGGGTCGGGAATCATGAGCCATGGTTATTCTTCAGAAAACAGAGTCGCACATTAGGTCACAGGGATAACATGAACAAGCTGAGAAGGTAAAAGTTAAGTCATTAGGTAGAGAGAGGGTAGGCTTCCCTGAACAGAAGAGTTTTCATGGATCGCCTAAAGGTGGAGAGAGTAGATACTGTGATCAATTAGGGGTAGGAAGTAACAGAATATGAGAGAGACTCTAGAGAAGTCCTGAGGGCAAGCATTGGAGAAGGAGTTGAGAGAGCTAGAGAGCAGGAGGTCTTGAGTGGAGCAAAGAGGTGATTGGGTGATATTTTGAGACAAGGTTGATGATGTAGCTCGGACCATGATTGCAATTCCTGTTCTCTACTAGTAAATATGCATATCATTTAAAAATAATTTACAGGCAAAACTAAAATTTTCCAAACCATCCTCTGTATAGTAAAATCTACTATAAATTTACTTAAGGGGTTATTTAAAGTGTATATGTACCAAAAGTTTATTTTTATTTTGGATAGAGTAGGGAAGGATTAGAACCAGGGGCGTATTTACCGCGAGGCAAACTAGGCGTTTGCCTAGGGCGGCACCTTCCTGGGGGGCGGCCGTAGTCAAACGCCTTGTTCAAACGCCGTAGTTAAACGCCTATGTTGTGAAGAGGCCACTTAATCGATCTTACTGCTTCCTGGGTCACAGAGCCGCTGTGATCCAGGAAGCAGTAAGATCGATTAAGTGGCCAACGGCTGCTTTTCGTTTTCTGAGTCACAATCCCATCCGTCGACTGCGCTGTCCGGCTCCATCTATCCTCCAACCCTCTTCACAAGCAGGCAAGCTGCCCTCTACTCCTACACACAGAGGGGCTCCAGCTCGCTAGTAAGGTAACGAGGGCGGCGGAAGCTTGGCTTGCCCAGGGCAGCCAAATACATAGATACACCACTGATTAGAACCCTTATTATTTTTGTACTGCTGTCTATGTCCCTGTCTGGGAGATATATCCTGTATTGGTCCTGCTGACCATTACTTTTGAGACAGGAGTGATGAGGAATCCGAGGAATCCACACTTTTAGAGGTGTCACCAGAACAAGAAGTGAAGATAAATCTTTCAATGGGCACACCTGTTTTGGTGACAACTTTCTAAGAGAGAATTCTCCTAACTTTCTAACTTTCTGTTGCACTTCTGGCACAGAAAGCAAAGAAAATCTCCCCAGCGGAACTGTAGATAGCAGAAAAAAAATCAAACCTGATAAGGGTTCTAACTATTCCCTCCTCTATCCAAAACAAAAAGGTTGGGCCATACATATCCTTTAACATGGACCTAAACTCAAAAAGTAAATTGCTATCTCATAGGGAACATCTAGAAATATGAATTGTGCCTGAATAATGACCTACATTATTCCTGAGGAATGAGTGTATCCTTTCTTTGTTTGGGGTCTGCTGTGCCTTAAACTTCGCAGATCTATATCTGTAGTGTGGGATCATCTCATACACTGCTTCCTCTGACTGGTGTTCCCATGAGATTTGAGGATGTCCCTTTTTGGGCTGCTTATTATTTGCCTTGCTAGAGAGAAAGCTGTACCTGAGGACCTGAAGTGCAAGGATCTCCCTGCTTCTACTTTATCCATTCTATGGATCTGTGATTTCCTCCACCTTTCCTTCTGCTCCTTCACCCCCACCCATTATCAGATCACCAGTCTCTGATGTAGGGAAGGAAGGCCCTACTCCTCTACCAAGATGGCCACCTTCACAAAGAGGCACAGTGTGGAAAAAGTCAGGTAAATCTGTAATAGGGAAAAGATCTGCTACAAGAAACCTATAGGCAATACTATCTCATGGTCAGACTGAACTGCACATGACCTGTACAGGAACTCTCTGGGAATAAATATGGTGAATGTTGCTCCAATCCACATGATCTGTATTTGCATAATTGGAGCTAGGAGGTGTTAATAAACTGCCCAGAGAGAGGTGTTAAAACCGCATTGTATGTGGCAGACAATAGATGTCTCCCCCCCCCACCTCTATTCAAGCTTGGCTTCTCCATTTTTACATAAATGGCCTGTTTCACACCTCTTTTAAACCAGTCCTCCTCCCTGTCAAGGATGCAGGGAGGAGGACTGGTTTAAAAGAGGGGTGAAAGAGGCCATTTATTTAAAAATGGAAAAGCCAAGCTTGAATAGAGGTGGGAGTGAGACATCTATTGTCTGCCACATACAATGCGGTTTTAACACCTCTCTCTGGGCAGTTTATTAACACCTCCTAGCTCCAATTATGCAAATGTGACCAACACCTGGTTGTGCCAAACAGATTATGTGGATTGGAGCAACATTCACCATATTTATTCCCAGATAATTTTTGTATAAGCCATTCTGAATTGAGAAAGCTGGTTGGATGACCAGTGAAACGTCTTCAAGAAACATACAGCAAGTTCAGTTGCCTTGACTTATTTTTTTACAGATATACCATGACCTGGATGAATGAGAACCTTGACAGACATGAGCTGCACATGGGATATTTAAGAAGCCTATGTGTGGGACTTCAGCCTCTTCCTAGTCATTCTGTGCTTCCTGTGATTGAGGTCGGGTTAAACAGAGTGTGAATACATATTTAAAGGATTATCCATATTAACCATCAGAAAGTTTTAGATGGGAGGAGCAGATAGTTCATAGTCTGTAGATCCAAAGACTATAGATTAGGCATTCCTAGAACACCAGTTAACTGGTGCATAAGCATTTAAGAGGACATGTTAGCTAGGTATAGTCAAGCAATGCCAGGATGAAATACAAGACCTCCAAACAGGCAGGTTTTTCCCTAGTATGTATTTCTATCCGAAATGTCACATTTGACTAATGCATATCTTTAAATGTCTAACAAAATATACTATAGATATTATTGACAATGGTTATTGGTTTAATACATGAAATCTGTCTTTATTACAGGCTTTGCTGTCATTTCAGCAAGTCTCTACTTGCATATGATGTGTCTCCTTTAGTAAGCACATCATTAAGTGGAAGTAACCTCTATGATGCAATAACATTTTAACAATTCAATAGCTACACACAAAAATAAAAGCAGCCCATGAGACAAACATAGAGATGACATATTCTCCACTCTTGACAAGCATACTGAACTTAATAAAAGCCTAAGGACACACTGAATCATTTTTTCATGCCAATTAAACAGTCACTTCACATAAATGTTTTGTGTTCAATTGTCAGCAGGGTACAGCTTTAATGTGAAAACTATGCACATTTACTACATATGAATACATTTATGTCCCAAGCCATAAGCAGTTATCATTTTCTTGCATTTTTGTATAGATTTAGAACATTATCACTAAAATTCAGCTCCAGCCAGACAGCTAAGTACACAGTTGATATACTATATATCCGCTAAAATATTTATACTTCTGTACTTCTGCTTAGCCAATCTTTATGCACCTCTGCCACACTACATAGCTATGAGGGTGACACCACTTGTCACTATTTGACCTTTGCAGTTTCTAGTGTCACCTGACTGCTCATTGAATTACAATTAAAGGAGGGCAGTGTACTATTCTGTAATAAAGGAGCATGCTATCATGTTATAACATCAGCACTGTAATAGGAATACATACTAGAGCTGTTTTTGATAATGCAATCAAAGCTTGCTTGAAAAAATCCCTTTTATGTAGTGAGCTCTGCCTTCCATCTGCCCATCACTTTCACCAACTTTCTGGATTCCCAGTGTGCTTTGTATCTCTTTCCCTGCTGCTTGATGTGATGCAATCTCAATTTCTCAAGACTACACATCCCACCATGCTTTGCTTCCTGCAAACAATGATAATGTTTCACTGTTCCGGCGTTGAGTTGTTATCAGGAGTATGGATTGTTGCTTCTTGGCTCACGATCGGTCAGGCCACCTCTGTTCTTTACATGTGATGTCAGAGCAAATAGTGTGCCAGAAGAATATACTTTAACGGATGCCTTTGGTTTTAATAAGTACTGCAACATTGTTCTTTGCTGCTCTACTGTACTTTGGACCTAATAGACTGGAAAAAGTGCACTAAATATGGACTTTTCTTTTCACCTCCCTCTACTGTAAGCTCCTCTGGGCCAATGCTAATGGTTCTATATACCTGTAGGCCCCATTTACAGATGCATTGTCATTCGTTTTCAACGCATGTCAAAGTAAAGACATCTGAAAATTAATTGGTGTGAATGGGAGCAGTTCACAGCAGTGTGTTGCTTTAGGCTGCTCTCCCATGTAAAAAAGTAGAGCACATGCTAACACATGTCAATGCAAGGTGGAACCAATACCTTATATAGCTTAGTGTAAAGCTCAAATCAGAAAAATAAAAAACAAAAATGCAAGGTAACACAATGCAATGGATGTTAACGGACTATACAAATACAAGTCAACATAGTTTCATTGACTTGCATTTTTTGTTCTGATTCCAGTGTGAATGTACCCTTAAAGCTCTGCATAGTATGTTTTTTTCTATATGCAGTTAAAAAATAAAAATAATATTAATAATATAGTCATGATATCAATTTACATTTTGAAAAGGAATTATTGTGTATTTTTATCGGCTTTTCAATCATGGGGAATCTGACCAGACAGAAGTATTGGTGCTGCCCTCTCTGACATTTTCTAAGGTGCAAGTTCTGGGTCTGTCATTCCCATCCTTGCTTTTCTATTGCATGAGTTATTGACGTGGAAAGCGCAGGTTGATTGAGTCCCAGAGTAGTGAAGCGAGGGTAAAAATGAGGGATGCTCAAATGTTCCCGATGCCTTTCCCGATACCAGAACCTCCGGTATCAGGAAGCTGGGTGGTGATTCATTACATGCCGCCTGGCTTCCTGATTGGCCGGGAAGCCGCCTCCATGCTCCCTCATTACCAGGGAGCATGGAGCTGGCTTCACGGCCAATCAGGAAGCCAGGCGGCATGTAATGAATCACCACCCAGCTTCCTGAAGCCGGGCGGCGAGTCATTACACACCACCTGGCTTCCTTAATGGAACGTCAGGTATCGAAATTCGCTACCGGTGAGTACCCAAAAACAATTGGTACTTGATATCGAAAAACCGGTATCGGTGCATCCTTAGTAATCAAGAACCTGAGCTAGCCTCTACAAAAACAATCAACAATGGTAGCTCCCATATTCACTCCTGATAGGTTCATTTTAAAGTGCATGTAAACCTTAACAATGACCTTCTATTATTTTCTCACTTTTGATCTGTAAAATATTCAATTGAAAGCATTTTTTTTTAATATATCTGTTCAATAAGTGCAAAATACCTGTTAATCCTGTCAAAAATCCTGACAGCAGATAACTTCCTGTTCTCTTTGCCTCTGCTAAGCATTTATCAGTTACATTGTTCCAAATTATCTTAGTTAAAATAT
>NW_017306448.1:1946693-1985486 GCF_000935625.1 Nanorana parkeri | reverse complement strand
GAACATTACACTCACCAGATTAAAATTAAGGAAAAAGCCTGAAAAAAATGAAAACTGATGCAGCCGCTAAGGACTAGTAAGGTGCAATGTTGTCCTTGGGTAAAATCTAATTCATTATTTTAAAACCTAAATGTCACTTTTTATTTGTCTCAAAGGACAAGATACATTGAGAATATATTATTTTCCAGTCCATTTCCACAGTAGTTAGTAGTTATTTGGTACAATGTAAATATATACTGTATATATATATATCTATATATATCTACATAGATATATATAGATATATATAGATATAGATATATTCTGAATAATAACAGTTGATGGATTAATGATACCCACACAATGTTTTTAAAAAATTACCTTTTACTTAAAGCATACAAAACTAAAACAGTACAGTATATATTGTAATTTAAAGTATATGGCAATGTCATCATACAACTTGGCACAAAATATGTAGAGACCCGAGTACTTTTCTCATTTCCCAGCTGGGCCTGTCAAAATCCTACTGCTTGTTCTCTTAAGTGATCTGTACAATCATTGTGCATATACAAACAGTTCACATACTCTATATCAGTCTGTGTTAAATACTGAGCTTTCCAGTGGAAGAGACAAAAACTCAATCGGGGGAATTTATCAAAACTGGAGCAGAAAAAATCTGAAGCAGCTGTGCATAGCAACCAATCAGCTTCTCTCTTCAGTTTGTTCAGTTAAGATTTGAAAATGAAAGAGAGATGCTGATTGGTTGCCATGGGCAACTACTCCAGATTTTGTCAGCTCCTGCTTTGATAAGTTCCCTTCAATGCGTTTCGCAGACAATTATGGTCTACTGCTTCATCAGGAAAACCTCAGGTTAGCGCAGGTAAATGCATAAGACATTGCAATAGCTCACTTATGAGAAAATCTGTGTAATGCACACAACAATGCAGAGCCCCCCAGTAACAAAAAGAACCGAGAGATAATGGGGTTGATTTTGCTGGCTCCGCCCAGCTGTCAGAAGCAGGCTGTCGGCCGGCCAATGGCCGGCCGCTCGGCCAGCTTCGGCTTTCTGCACGGCTCAGCCGAGCCGATGCATATGCGATCGGCTCGACTGAGCCGCTCGGCCATGATCGGGAGCTGTACGGGCTATTGTGAATAGCCCGTACAGCACCCCCTCAGTTCTACTGAACCGAAGGGGTCCTGGGGCCGAAGCTAGCCGAAGGACTGGCCGAAGCTACGGCCAGATCCCTCGGCAGCTTCGTGAATAGACCCCTTATTGTTGTTTATACGTATACCTCTCTACGTATGCGTAGTGTAGCACACAGAGAGAGGTGTTAAAACAGCATTGTATGTGGCAGACAATAAATGTCTCACCTGCCTCCCCCTCTATTCAAGCTTGGCTTCTCCATGTTTACATAAATGTAAAATGGGAACATGGGAACAGGAAGTTTGTCAGGACAGGAAGTCATAGAAAATCTTACCAACAGGGACAAAAACACATGTTTAGTAGAGTTAGGAAGGGCTAAAACTTCTAGCAGTATTTTTATTGCTGTCTCTCCCTTCCTGCTCTGATGACAACCGCACCCTCTTTTCTTGTACGGGTGTCACAGGAACCGGAAATTATTTTCTTGCCAATGGGGGCACAGACAGAAACAAACAGCTAAGAGAAAATGTAACTCTTTCTCATTCTATCCAAAACAACATAAAAAACTTGGCTGTGGTTAGGTTTTAATGCCAATACTTGGATCCAAGCATATTGCTGCATAAACTATTTGTACACTTTTTTTACATGTGAATAAAACTCTTGCTCAATAAAATGGTTTTATGACTAATAAAATTAAAATCAGCTCAATTAAGTTTGCATTTAGTTTTAGGTTAGTATAAACATCTTGTGCTCCATCTGGGACACAGCACAAGGATGTAAAAGTACTTTTGAGGTCTAAGATGGTTCTCGGCTGAAAATAATTACATTTTTATTGCTACTAAGCAAGCAGTGTACAAAGCAATAGCTACAGAACTCCACGAAGGATGAAACTTAAAATAAAATGCATTAGCAGATAGATGTAAATATATCATTTGAAGTAAAAACATTTGAAAGTGAGCCAACAAGGTAGTGCACTTTCAGCATTTGAGCCATTCATAATTGGCAAGCATTAAAATAAAAGTTTCCCATTCAATAAGCTTGAATGGATGATTGCAGGCGTCAGTCTAATAATATTACTAATGATAACATCCAAGAGTCTGATTTTATGTCTGCATCAAATAGCTTCAACTTATCTCCGCCGAAGGAAGGCAATCATCCAAGAAAAGCAGCCTTTGGCTCATAAACCTGAAGTGAGGGCAAAGAAGGCTACGAGATCCATAACTATGATATTTAAGGATGACCTGGCCTCCGTACTCCATGAACATCACTCACCTGCCAATACATTATATAAATGACCAACACATGAACAATAATGGAGTTTAATTGCCTTAGCAGCCTTTTATTAAGAAAAAAAAGAATAAATAACAAAACTACAAATCAAACACAAAATTAATTGTATAACACAAAAACTCATACTTGCGTAAACCATAAGCTAGACTTTCAACCGCACCACAGTGACTCAGAGAGGATTGCACCATTAGCGCATAAACCAGTTTACTGGCACTTAACCATACATAATAAGTAGCAGCTGTACCTAATATGAGTCCCTAACCAGTTTAAATTTTTACCAGAAACATCTCTTTCAAGGACCTTGCACCCCCACCAACTGTTTTGACTCCAGTAATGGCTGAGCCATATTGCCTTAAAATGCTTTTGCAGAATTGGTTGGTGGGTATGCACTTCATCCGACTTCAGTTCTCCTCCTGCTTTTCTCCTTTGCCAGACCACCCCTGAAGCCCCTTCTGCTACCTCTCAGCTCCACCAATCAGGCAAGTACCACCTCTCTATGCTTTACTTCCTGAGCTGTTTATCCCACCCATTAGCCCAGTCATATAGGCCCTGCAACTATGCTTCTGGCCTTTTTGCTCCAGGTCTATCCAGATCACTCGGAAACTGATTGAACATGCATACTCAGTGCTCTCTCTATGAGATTTAATAAAGATTTAATTAAAGCCTAACTTCAAGCGACTCAATACAATTCTGTTGATGGGTTTTTCTTTTTCTTTGTGACTTTGAGCCATCCCCATTTTACTGTAAATGTATTTTTGTCTATAGAGAGCTATCCCATCACTTCTGTTCTAACGAGAATAAGGAAAAATATCCCATAAAAGAACACCAATGGCAATAAAAACCTAACCTGCAATACCTGAGAAAGGGTGGGGATGCCCAAAACTGTTGTACATTGCATAATGAGAAATAAATCACTAGGAAGCAACAAGAAAAAAGGCTGTGCACAGACATTTTTAGATATACTATATATATATATATACATATATATACATTTTTGATAAGGTTTCATAAACATGAATAATGACAGTATAACATTATAACTGTTCCAGAGTCACAGAACTGAGTGTTATTTGGTGAAGTGGACTTCAGGATAAAATGCCCAATTAACAATATGATCTGGCAACAGGAAAGTAAACTCCAGTAAAATGTCAATTTAACATGGTTTATCAAAGATAGCTACACAAATAAAGCAGGCACAGTGTTACATTGTTGCTGTTATATTTTCAAAGCCACACAGGCATAACTCTATAAACCTATGTAATCTAGCATACTGTATCTTTCTGTAGCACTATACATGTTGTAATAGTATTGTCTGACCCCTGCTAATAGCTTTCATATTTATACTGATGAAACATTGCCATATTATTTAGTATTTTTCTTATAGCTGCAGGGTTGTCAGAGGGTTCTCATAATACACCATTTAGCCATTTAGATAGTTTTAGATTGCTCTGCCAAACTATATTTGTGAATTTGCAGACATCTGCCATCTTAGCAAAGCCATCTTGCCCTTGTCTCCTGTACATTGCTGAGCACATTATGCTTGTGTGACAACTAACAGGGGTCAGCCAATTATAGGATCTACCAAATATCGGGGCCAATATTCCAACATTTTTAAATAATTGGTATCGGTTACATTTACCGATATTACCGATAATAAAGGTGGCCATACACTGTGCACATTTTGGCTGGTTCTTGATCAAAGGAGCCAGTTGGAAAATCTTTGTAAGAACAGAGTTGGCAGCCAATGAGCATATAAAAAAACTGTGGGGATTCCTTGATGCCTCTGCCCCCCTCCCTTTCAAATTGCAATAGCCAATAGCAGGTTGGCTAATGCACCCGCCCTCTGCCGGCTGTCAATCAGTAGAGAAGCGAACCTGAAGGAGAACAATCTTCCATGGGGAGAGACTGTCATATAATAGAGAATAGTGACAGACAAGTAGACAGATCAGACTGTTAGAGAGACTGTCTTATTGAAGTAGTAGTAGCCTTGACATGCATCCACCTTTAAGCTGGCCATACACTGCTTAGATTTTTTTAAACAACTTTCATACAAAAGAACTTTTGATTTGGACCGCAGTGACAAAAGTGGAAAGGAACAGGATGGAAAATGTTTCTCAAACAAACAAACTTCCAACAGTGAATGTAGTTTTAATTCGAGAAACTCCATTCTTTCCCAAATTGAATTTACATTGAACTGAATTAAAATCAAATTAAATTTCAATCAACATTCGTCAAGTGTCTGATGGCATTATCGGGTGGTAAAGAAAGATCTTTTCAAACAAACGTTTGTTCAGAAATCTACTGGCATCTGGAGGGTTTTATGCTGCAGTTACACCACCAATATGTTTTTGGGAAGAAGCTAGAACTCTCAGGGATAATCCACACACAAACAGAGATCATCCAAGTTATTCTAAAGCAAGTACCAAGTATGTTTTTGCATTTGTGGAGAAGTTCCTTAAACCTAAAAAGAACAATGCTAAATGCTTGACTGGAAAAATACAGATTCTGAAGGTAGAATCCAAAAGAGTGAGACTGCTTAGTTCATATATCTTGACTTCATTGCACAAGGAAGCTATTTTCTGCACGTTGTCACTCTGATCGATCCTCCAGGTATGCAGTTCTTGACCATATGCTAAGAAGTTAAACTATGAATTACAAATTTTGGAAAATCACTGTGTAAAATGCCTGTGGCAAACATACTATACCTTCCTGCAATTTAAATGTTAGCATACTAAAGTGAAAGGATATATGAACGTTTACCATTACATAGGGAACATATTTCCTTTATGTGATCATCTAAATGGTTATATTTATAGTCCGCAATCCATACTACTTTCTTGTGAATTCAGAACTGATGCTTTCATGAAAAACCCCAATGCCATTCTTAAAATTGTTACAATATTCTTATTTCACATTGGAGATTACACACAACAACAAATGTATCCATGTCATTTGCCAGAGTAATAAACTAAGTGAATAATAGGCTTGAAAAGCAGAACCTGCTGCTCTTGCTGTATACTAATATTTATATGCACGACTTTGAAATCAACACTTGGGTTGCTTAGCGGACTGCATGTGCGGTGCTCCGCACTAGACAAATTCATGTTTCCATGGGGCCATTTCTATGAAGAATGTCTGGCAGTCTTGTGATGTTAAACATTTCTAGTGCTAGTATTTCTAAGGGTATTTGTGACATTTAATATTTGTGGATTCTCCTGCCATGAGCCTTGTATAAATATATTACTACATTGTTTGCTTAAATATTGATAGCAGTATTGTTGTTTTTTGTTCAGTGCATAATTTTTCCTGATAATTGGCAATAAAACAGGAAAAATACAATTTTAGAATAATATCCTCTACTGAATGGTATCAGAAAGCATCTGTGCTATTGATTTTTCCCAATCTTTAATGTGCAGCTGCCGACACTTAGAATGTGTTATCGCAAACAAACCTAAAATAAAAAAGTATGTATTGTAGTGCTATTGCCAAAAAATAGCAATTTCTATTCAACACTTAAACAGCAAAACAAACAAAACCTCCACCTTTTGCCTCTCACTAGGTGATTGGACCCAGTATTAAAACTAAGGCGGAATTTTGCACATGACATTATCTCACTACAGCAACTAGGTAGTATCCTAACTGGTAACCACCATTGTGAGCATTGTTTAGCATATGCTTTATAGCGCAATCCTTTCAGCATTGTTTTTAATGTGATGTGAGTGGCCATTTTTAAGTTATTTTTAAAATAGAGATGAAGAACACTATGGTTGTGTTATATGTTCTTTTCTGAGAATGACACTCCACAATGACACTTTCAGCATTGTTTTTAATGTGATGTGAGTGGCCATTTTTAAGTTATTTTTAAAATAGAGATGAAGAACACTATGGTTGTGTTATATGTTCTTTTCTGAGAATGACACTCCACAAAATGGATTGAATCAGCAGAGGAACAACTCTTCAGGAATCCCGCACCAGAGAGGAAGAAGCACAACCCTGATTCCAGGTCATTCATTATGACAAACTAGAGGAAGAGCACTGCACAAATTCCCCATAGAAGGGACACAAGCACTTTCTGACCTTTTAATACTGGGTCCAACCTCTAATTGAGAGGCAAAAGGTGGAAGTTTTGGATATCATCACTTTAAAAAGAATGTATATTTCCATGATTCAACAGACTGATATTTGGAATACAATCGCACAGCACTATTTAATATTTGTTAGATCACTTTTGTAATGCTATCAAGCTTTAATTGACTGGTTAATAAATTAACTTTAGAATAGATTGTACAGCACTATTGTAATATTTAATGTTAACAGGTTGAAGCTTTCTGTTGTTTAAGTGTTCAATAGAAATTGCTGCTGTTATTGGTGATGGTGCTACACTGTATGTTTGTTTTGTTTTGTATTATTCTCTACTGACATTATTCCTGGGAAAAAAATGGTCAAGGTAAAGACCCCCCACAAAACACTTCCACTGCTCTCTAACACCTTGAGAGTGAGGGGAAAAAAGTATCACCAGTGCCAGAGCTGCTGACTTTACATGTCCTACTTACCTACTGTCCTACAAGATAATTTGTCTTTTGGTGATATGTTGCTGTTGAGCATTTAAAAAAAACTAATGCACTATCCTTTTCCTCATTATCACTTTTAATTAAATCACTTGACAACTTTGGCATTTTTTTCCCTTACATCTCTTCCCCTTTAACTGTATCTTGCTTAGATTAATTGTAGATGTAGTTTTATTAGATTTTGAGGAAAGTCTCAAAGTTGTATCACCAGTGATACATTTACTTACAAAAGATTAAAAGAACTAGGCGATAGGGTAAACAAAAGTCAATAAACGTGTACTCATAAGAAGACTTCCTGGAATTGATGAGGAGGATTGCTTGGTAGTAATATACAGAGAACCATGTGTTGTTTTTCAGCAAAAATTAGTAAAGTATAATTATACTTTTATCTATCAGAGTAGACAAATGGCACATGGCACATGGGAGATTTCATGTCTGATTTACCGTGACACTACAAGACTAATAGTTTTTCCTACAGTGGTCTAATATGTACAAAGAATGTTTAACTGCTATGATAGCCAAACTATCAGAAAAAAAATTAATACACAATATAATCATTAACAGGTTTATTTATAAAATGTCCACCCACCTATACGCTGGGTTGATGCCATTTGCATGCAGTGGTATATCTACTAGAAAATGTGCCTATGGCATCCCACCCAGCTCATGGCAACCAGTGACACCCCTGGTTGCCAGAAGCTGGGTGTGAAGCCTAGCAGAATAAAAAAAGCCACCTGTTACCTCTTCAGGTGGTGCCATGCCCTGGATACACCACTGTTTGCATGGCACTAGTTCTCATAGATGGCTCTAAGGAGTATAGGAGTTTCCTATCAGCAGCTCATCAGCACCATCTAGGTCCACTAGTGCCATGCAAATGACATCCATCCAGCTATAGTTTTATAAAGAAAAATGAATATGTCATCTATCTGCAGCAATTAAGTAATCATACACATTCTAAATTTTACATTGTTATAGTCAATGCAAGTGTGTGAGATCGATTATGACAAATTATACTTGTTGTCACTGTGGCCTAATAGAAACAGAATAGAACACGTTTCTTGAAATAAATGAAATTTAGGAAAAATGACAGAACACGTCATCCAACAACAGAAACAAAATGATGGTATTATGCTACACAACAAAATATGTATTGAAAATTGGATGTCTTTTTTTCTGTGTTGCTTAAAATGGAATAGAAGAGAACACACATTATTTTTGCCTCGGAAGAATATTTAAAACAATACAGTCAATGTTTTCTATCAATAAAAAACATTGACTGGGGCATGTTCACAGATGGTGACTTTGTAATTCATGGTTCTCTGTAATTCAAAACACATGCATCAGGAGGAGTCACCTGAAGTGAAAATTTGGTAATTGTTGCATTTACTGCTTTATAAATATGCCCCTAGTGGGCATTAGAGATTGGACTCACTGGGACAATTTTTCTCACAGTGGCCTAAAGAAGAATTAAATAATTTTGTGTGATAAAAACTTTTCAGAAATAAAAACACACACATTCACCCTACATATTATATTCATTTTCAAGCTGCTAGAAAACAAAATCTCAGAAAATTAGCAATTCTCTTTATTTGATCATTGAGAATTATAATTTTCTTACAAGAAAATAAAGCTGAGCAAAAGTTAAAAGTAATTGTATTTTTTATTGTATCTTTTGTAAGAAAATGTGTTTTGTAGATTGTGTATATGAATAAATGAAACACTGCTGGCATAATAGAACTTGCAATGTGGTCTAATACATGTGAAATAGAAAATGTCAATGTATGTTAAATTAATTTAAGGAAACAGTAAGACCCAAATTCAGTAGTTGTGTTTTTTGTTTTTCAGGTAAAATGTGTACTTGGGATACTACAAGAATATTTTTTTACTATTGTAGACCAATATATGATGTGTGTGTGTGTGTGTTGTATATATATGGTACGTAATCTATGATCACTTATTTCTGACATTTAGTAACCAATATGGGTTGATTTACCTAAACAGTTCAGAAACTTCACTCAAAAACTTCTATAAATATTCACTTCATGTGTAAAGCATCTCTGCATTATTTGGTATTCACATTGAGTCACAAAATTGGTTAAATAAATATTTTCAACTGCTTTAGTAAATCAGCCTCACTGACTCTAAACTGATCCCGCCGACCCTATTCCCTGGACTGTCACTGTGCTCAAGTCAGGTCTCTGAGGTAAAAGGAAACAATAAAAATCGAACACATCCAATATTAGCAAATGTCTGCCTGTAACTGTGTGGTGATGAGTAAAACCATAACAAAAATGAGTGACAGCGGCTGTAGTGAAATATCGAGCTACAATGTGCATGCATTAAAGAAGGGTTTGGGCACCAGTGTTCCTGAGATATGTTCAGCTTTAAAGCCCCTTTCACACAGGTGGTCTAATCGAGTCTACCTGTCAGTTTTTTTGGTGGACCCGATTGGATGCCCATTGCTGGTCTATGGGCAGCCAGGTCTAAATGGATGCCCAGGTTACCCCCGACTTCGACCAGGTCCAGAAAACCAATCAGACTTCTGTTTCACCGGGCCTGATCATGCCGGATCGGGGTAATCTCCTGTAAATGGACACATGTCCATTTACATCGGACTCCCCAAAGTCCAACAGTTCTAGTTCTGGACAGACATGAATGTCACAGTGGTGCCATCAGATTGGTACTGCTCCGATCAAAAGGGGATCTGTGCAGGCATCCCCTACTATTCAGCCTGTGTGAAAGGGGCCTAAGTACATCCAAATATGTGCACCTACAAGGCTTTTAAACAGGAGTTGTATTTAATGACACAATTCCTCCTGTCTGGATGTGGGAAAGGGCAAGAAAGTACAATGAAGGATCAGACAGCTTGCACGACACCATGGGGGTACCAACGTAGGATAACTTGTATGCTAATATGCAGCTAAATTTCAGCTCTATTAATCCCTGTTTATAAACCATTAATGTGGAAACACAGATGGTGATAAAATGGCAAATATGTTACTAAGAATTTAATGTAGTTACCATGAAAAAAGTTGCCTGTCCAGGTTCTTCCCATGAAAATTATGTTTTTTCTTAGATTAGGATGGTACATTTTTTGCATCAATTTTTGGTGGAAAAAAAGCCAAAGCTTGAGATTAAAAACAAAATAGAATTTACTTTCGTTTTAGTTAAAATATATTGAGAATGTATGGATAAAGTTACTGGAGTAGTTTTGTAGATAGGCAAAACTGTTGGCTTTATTAGTTCCCATGAAAAAAAAACCTATTGATTTTGACCTCTCATGAATAGGCCCCAAAGTATCATAAAAGTAATGTGTTTTGAAAAGGAAGCACAATACAGTTTAATAACGTACATATGCGCATAGCCTTAAGCAGATGTATTTGTTTTTGAACTTGCGAATAAAAATTGATTCAAGCTGATGACTGGGTAGCCAGTTATGACTGATGATGTTGCCTTTGTGAGAAGACACGAATATATCATGATTGCACTTTGTACAAAAAAAAATGTATTCCACCTGAACGTCGTATTCTACTGAAACTTCTAAAATCAAATCAAACAAGATAAAGCCGACTGTATTATTTAACGTTTTTTAATAAAACAGATGTCTTTTTTAGACCAGCACTTCAAAGAAAAGAGAAGTGTTAAATACGGCTTGTGGCTATAGCAGCTTGAGGATTTTAACATAGGGCAGATCAAATGTTAAACTATTACAATGATTAGGCAAATAATGGCTTTGAAATTAGTTCCCAAGAATTAAAAGAGAAACACATGTTTCAAAATATCATCGTTTTCAAAGAATATCTTATTTTTTTTCTTTGAAAGAAAGTGGAAGTCGACTGACAGAAAAGTCTTGTTCGATGCTCTGTTTAGTTTTCTTCTCTCAGTTTGCACCATTATCTCCTTTCTTTTTACATTTTCATTTCCTAACACTTTTAAGTTCTTTCTATTTTGTGCTTGAAGTGATAGTTTCCAAATGATAAGTTTTCTTTTTACATCTCCATTTTATGTCAATAGTATACAACGTTTTAAATAAAAGATGACGATCCGTATAAAGTAAAATATTTCATACAATGTTAAAGCCAACATTGACATTCAACCCAACTTGGACTGCTTAACAAATCTGAAGCCTCAAAGTTATAAGTTATAAATAAAAACTGTGATAGCTCAGTTATGTCTCAAATTAATAATAGTAAAAAAAAAATAGAAATATTATTTTACTTACATTGGTACAAATAATTCTGTATGGCGGTCCACTGTATTTTTAGTGCTTACGAAAGAAAGAACCTTTATAATATAGGCAAATATTTCACAAAAAAGATTTTTGAAAATAGTTAAAAAAAAATAAATAGTTATATAATAGATATAATAATTGTTAAAAATTGTTAAAAATAGTTAAAATACTTCTCTTCTCTTTTCCTTTTCCTTATTTCTCCTTCCTTCTTTCTTTATGTACTGAATGGAGATCTTGAGGAAGCCTTTTATCCTGGGCTGGTGGCCACGGGTTTGTTTCTACATTTGAAGCTTTCCCGTGTCCTTGTGCGCTGGTGATATTTTGATTTGACACTGCTTGTACCTTGCGCAGCCTAGATCTTTTGTGCCCCCTGTTCCTTTTAGGCTTCTGTTGTATGTTTTATGCATGCATATATTGTATGCTCTTTTATGTTATACTTTTTTGGAGGAGGATTTTCTTCTCCTTTGTTCACTAAGTTGTATTTTTCTTGTTGAGCTAATAAAAATGATTGAAACTAAAAAAAGAAAAAAAAAGTTAAAATAGCTGTAAAAGAAAGCCACGCATCAAGGCTTTCAAAGAAGTTGATTTACTAAAGGTATAGAGACTGTTCACACAGTAAAGTGAATGTTCATTTTGGAAAGCGTATGTTCACTTTGCAAAGTTAATACTCTTTCCACATGACTGAGCATTCAAAGTTAATAGAGACTACAATTAGCTATATGAATATTTACCTATCGTAATAAATATGGCTTTGCTATATTTATTAAAATAAGTGAATATTCAAATGGCTAAGTGAAGAGTCTCTATTTCCTTGAACACCCAATTTAGCTATATGAATATTCACTTATCTTAATAAATATTGCTTTTCACTCTTCAGTTAGCTATATGAATATTCATATAGCTAAGTGAAGTGTCTCTACTTCTTTAGTACATCAACCCCATACATTTTTAGACCATGTAAACAAAACATTTACTGTAAATATAATTGCAACACTAAAATTAAATAATAATACTAAACATTATTTTGAAACATTACCATAAATTGGGGGAAGATACAAAAAATGGCCACAATGTAATAAGTATATAACTTTTAAAAATTAAAACATTTCAGTATCTCCATAAGACTAATCTAAAAGAAAAGAAAATAAGTAAATGTTTCACTCTGGTTAGTCAGGCTAAATTCCAATTATTATCCAATCATGTGCAAAAGAAAATTCTATTTTTTAAATCTCACTTGCTAAAGTGAACAATGTACTTATTTAATAAAACAACTTCAATGTGGTCTACAGATCTACGTGATCTCCTACTTTTAAATAAATGTCTCATTTATATTGGACATGTATAGAATACATGCACTGTTATTGAAAGGGTCATTATGAATGGTCATGATATAGCTAAAAGAAAAAGTTTACTAACCCATGAATTCTCCAGTCTGCCGATCCATGTCTCTACACAGTCAACAGCCTTGTTTCTTTTGTCAGAGCAGTTATAGATCACTGAGCAAGATAATTAGAGAAGAAGGCAATACAGAATGCTACCCAGCTAAATCATTGTAGCAAAAGTAATGGTAATGCTCATAAATAACTTTTCCTAAACTAATCCTTTAAATTCAGTGCATTCATATTCTGCATTGTTAGTATTAATCTTCCACATTCAAATCTAGTTACTCATGGCTTGCTACATTTAAATTGCCCAGTATCACAATCTGTAGCTCTGCAATAAAATAATTTGTGTGAACTACAGCTGATGCTACAAATAATAACACATAATAATAACAATGTTATTATTGTTATTTTATTGAAGCTCTCAAATAAGCATAATATTATGCTGTGCCAGTTTGCATATTTTTAGTTTGCCTATTTATTTCAATTAGTTTGAATATTTTAAATGTATTCATGTTATTATTATACAGGATTTATATAGTGCCAACAGTTTACTTTACAAAATGGAGGGAGACAGTACGGTTCCAATGCAACTGGAGGGTTAGGAGGGCCCTGCTTGTGAGTACTTACAATCTATAATAATATAGAATCTGAATAATAATATACTGTAATTTAATGTCATCAACAGTATTTTTGCTGTTAATGTAATTGTCATCAAGAAAGAAAAATAAATAAAAGAATTGGATATATAGCAGTATGTTATTTAGTTAAAGTCACATGTTTCTGCCAAGCCTATCAATGTCCAGATTAATATTGATTATCCAGAATTATGTTGAAAAAATTATCTGGAGAAGGCACTGAACTGTTGCCAAGCCTCAAACCTCTTCTATGCCAACTCATCCATTACCTGCTGATACATATGAATTGTAAAAGGTCTATATTCTCTGAGAAAGTGGAACAAGGAATATGATTGGTCAGTATAAACAGCTCTTTAACAAAAATATTATCCTAAGGCAAGCTATAATCAAGCATCACGTAAGTCTTTTATTAAGCCAATTTATGATCTGAAAGATTATAATAATTGCTGAATATTATAGAAATGCAATTCATGTATTCTGCTAATGTGGAGACAAATGTTAGTTATTGCTAATATATTTTGTATCAATGTACATATAGCTATATTTTTGGTACTTCATTATATAATTATTTAAATTAAATAAAAAAGTTATTATTTGATTACATTTTTTGTTTATATTAACAGTATCTTGGGAGGATTACACTATTTCTCAGGCCAGCTTTTCCTAATAAGCTGTATTGGTGGTGACGATCTAAGAAATCTTTTCTTTGTCAAAGGTATCAAGCTTTAAATCTTAACTCTGGGCAGATATTAAAGACACAAATAATACAGCTCTGTATTCATTAATACATCAAAATGTATTTTTTCAACTGAAAAAGTAACTGAATTTGACTGGGCTTTAACCTCTTGCAGTCTTTGAAACGCAGAGCTTAGAGGCCAATCGGTATGTGTGTTGACAAGGAACAAGCTGATAGGAGGAAAGGGCAGAGTGAAAGATAGATGAGCAAACCAGTCTGCTGTTTCACTTTTCACTGTCCAGTCACAGGCTTGGGGAGGGACAAGACCTGTAAAGCAGCAGAAATAAATCAGGTATTTTTTGTCATGCCAAGCAGTGCTGTGTAAATATACAGTATGCACATTGAGAAAAAAGTAGGGATAGGTAAACTATGGCCCTCCAGCTGTGGTGAGACTACAAATTCAATCATGCATCTACACTGGAAGTCATTCCTGTAGCTGTCAGAGTTTTGCAATACCTAACAGGATTTGTAGTTGCACCACAGCTGGAGGACTGGAGGTTGCATATCCCTGCTATATAGGTTTAATCAGATACCTCCTCACTACATGTTTCTAACAACAGAATTACATGTGTGTATATGTGTGGCATATATGACATATGGCCTTTACTCATCTGGAACATTACAACAGTTGCATGACTACTAAAGAGGTGGGTGCTTGTTACAGCTATTGGCAATGTGTGACTATTGACTAAACACTATGTCACTATGTCAATAACATTAAAGTTCCACTGATTATCATATAGGGATGTTGCATCACTATTGCTCGCAGATATCCAAATAACATATTTTCCAAAGACATTTGCCTTGATTGGCATATAGACATGGATCACACAATACAATCCACAAATATATATTTTTTTGCACTTCTGTCAGATAATGCACCACTTCGCACAGAAAATTGTTGCAATTACAGATATTTAGGCATTCTCATGTTTATTTATTTTGTTTGTATTGGTATGACACAAAAAAGTGGAGAAAAAAAAGCCAAATCTGACTAATTCCACGCAAAACTCAAAAAATGGACTGGACAAAATTATTGGCACACTCAATTAATATTTGGTAGTACATCCCTTGGAAAAAATACCTGAAATCAATCGCTTCCTGTAACCATCAATGTTTCTTACACCTCTCTACAGGAGTTTTGGACCACTTTTCTTTCGCCAACTGCTCCAGGTGCCTCAGATTGGAAGGGTTCCTTTTCCCAACTGCTGTTTTGAGATCTCTCCACAGGTGCTCTATGGGATTCAGATCTGGGCTCATTGCTGGCCAGTCCAGTACTCTCCAGCGCTTTGTCTGAAACCATTTCTGGGTGCTTTTTGACATGTGCATTGGGTCATGGTTCTGTTGCAAGTCCCATGACCTCTAACGGAGACCCAACTATATGACACTGGGCCCCTACATTGAACCCCAGAATTCTTTGGTGGTCTTCAGATTTCATAATGCCATGCACACAGTCAAGACATCCAGTGCCTAAAGCAGCAAAGCAACCCCAAAACATCAGTGAACCATGTTTGATTGTAGGGACTGGATTTTTTTATTTAAAGGCCTCATTTCTTTTTCTGAAAACAGTAGAATGACAGGCTTTACCAAAAAGCTGTGATTTTGTTTCGTCTGTCTACAGCCCATTCTCCCAAAAAGATTTTGGCTTCAGGTAAGTTTTGGCAAACTCCAATCTGGCTTTTTTATGTTTCTGTGTCAGCAGTGGGGTTCTCCTGGGTCTCCTACCATAGCGTCCCTTTTCATTCAGATGGCAACGTATAGTGTGAGCTGACACAGTTGTACCCTGTACCTGAAGGTCAGCTTGAATTTGTCTGGAAGTTGACCGAGGGTCTTTATCCGCCATTCAAACAATCCTTCATCTTTGATCAGTTGTTGATCAAAGTCCATGGAGATTAGGGCTGTAAACCACTTGACAATGTTGCGCACAGTGGACACAGGAACATTAAGATCTATGGAGATGGCCTTGTAACCTTGAGATTGTCCATGCTTTTCCACAAAAACTTGGAATGCAATTATTTCTTGCAAGTTGTAGAATGTGCCAATCATTTTGTCCAGTCCATTTTTGGAGTTTTGCGTGGAATGTGTCAGATTTTGATTTTTTTCTCCACTTTTTTGTGTCATATCAATACAAACAAAAGAAACATGAGAATGCCTAAACATTCGGAATTTCAACAATTTTCTGCGTGAAGTGATGCATTATTTGACAGAAATGCAGGGGTGCCAGTATTTTTGACCATGACTGTATATATAATATTTTTTGCCTGAGTACATGAATTCATGACAGCAATGAGGAATGTGATGAATGATTTCATCTCTATGTCTGTGACATTAGGAGTTTTATTGAACACTTTGTACTTTTCCTTATGGGACTCCACTAGAGTGTTGCAAAGCACATTACAATCAATAAATTGTAACATATTTTATTCTGATACAAGCTAAGTGTAGCTGTTTTGGGGGATTGAGGGAACATTGTTGCATTTAACATTTTTTTTTGTTTTACTTATGTCCACCAGCAAGGACAATAAATTGCCCCTGCTGCAGGACATAGCAAAAATGTATGTTTGTTTTTTGTTATATGTGGTACAATAATGAGTAATTCTGACTGTGATCCTCATTAAAAAAAAAAAATAGATGGACAGAATTACAAATCCTTTGGCTGGTAAAAAAGCTCTTATCTATGTATCTCCCCTGTGTAGTCCCAGAGGTAGCCACTGAACTCTATTTGTAAGGTAAATCCCCGGGTGCTCATCCACAAAAATATCCTCACAAATCCAAAGTAGGTATAGAGGCATTCACATATCTTACAGGGAAGATAAGTCAAAGCATCAGCCTGCCCATCTTTATATTCTGGGTATTTAGCCATTTTCCTCTAGTTCAGCTTCAATACAAGAATGTTCAGTAGCTATGCTTCAAAAAAAAGAAAAACATAAAAATGAAGCCATAAAACTAATACAAGAGACATAGCCTACATGCCAAGTGATTATGTTTTTCAATCAGGCATGCACCAGGCCACCTATGGATAAATGACCCTGTTGCCATCAGTCTGGTGTTCTGAGATTACAACAACAACACTGCTTGCTAGCAGTAGATATAGGCAAGAAAAACAGGGTTTAGAAACCCTTTAAATGCATTTTTAAAGATTTCACTCCTGAGTTTAGTGTCACTTTAAATAAAGACTTTTATATTCCGGATAAGATCCTGTGTCATATTTGGAACTCTGATTGGTTAAAGTGGAGACGCGCTTGGTGTCTGCACCTCAGACTTAAGGGTCTATTAACTAAGCTGCGTAGGCAGCCGAGTGAATGACCGACCTGAAGTGAAGTGAGCCGAACACTGTTCGGCTATTCACTTCAGGCTGGTATGGCTGATTTCAGTCAAATATCGAAATCAGCCATACATCGCCTTGCTTCGCATGGCTTCGGGTCCGCTGACCCGAAGTGCAGAAGGAGTTCGACTCAGCCGATCCAACATCTGGATCGGCTGAGCCGAACCTCCGGCAGGCTACTCACTGCTGTTCGGCCTATTCTTATAGATGCCGAACAACAGTGAGTGAATAGCCAAATGCCGCTGAGTTTTAAAAAAGTAAATAGAAAACGATTGTGCGGAGCTAGCAATGACAGCTAGCTCCGCCCAACAGTTTTCTATTGTCCGGCGGTTCTGCTGCCGTCAAAAAAAAAAGAAAAAAAAACTCTCCCAGGCGCTCTTGGAGTCTCCCTTTCCCGGCCGCCGAGGAGAGAAACGTTGCTTTTTCTTCTTTTTTCTTTATTCTGACACTATTTTTTTTATTGCCCATTGGAATGCATTGCTAGATTTCTATTGGCTATTTCAATTTGCAATAGCCAATAGTAAACTAGCATTGTACCCACCCTCTGCTGATGGACCTGATGGAGAACTTATATAAATATATATATATATATATATATACACACACTAATTCAATAATGCAATCATGTCTTGTGTAAGCTCTTCAATCTTGGAATTAAGTAGTAGATTAGCCTAAAACAACAGGACTGCTGAATATGGATCTATTTGTCAGCACTTCTTTTAATAATCCCAGAATGACTATGTCTATTGAAAAAAACAGAACACTGAATGAGAGTAACCTTCAAATAGATCATTCAGCACAATCTGTAAACTGAGAGCAATATGCCAGATAAAAATAGCCGCAAATACAACTGCTTTTTTATCCCTATAATCTTTCCTCTTCTGGTAGCAATTTAACCATTAGAGCTGTCACATGTCATTTTCAGCTCATTAGGTGGGATTTTATACATTTTATCTACAGTTGGAAGAGGTAATAAGCAGTAGGAATTGGGAAGGTCAGATATTAAGAATGCCATCATCATCCCTCATCACTTTCAATGAGAAATTCTTCTGTAATTGTCAGAATGTTGCAAGATTATTTCAGAAAGTGGGCTTAAGGATTCTGCTAAGTTTTATGAGCTCTTTTGTTGAAATCTTCAGGTTTAAATGCCAGCAATGAGGAATCATATTCTGAAAAATGTTTTAAAGCTTTAGGTTGCTTCAAAAATGTTTTGATAGGTTTTAAAGCTTCAATCGTTCCCTACGTGGCCAGGGATATTTTGCCTTCTACCAGACCTCTCATTGCCATTATCTGATCACATCAGTAGAGTGCAGGTGAATATTATACAGGCATTTATTCTCTGGCACACGTGTATAAATGAACTTGGGAATGAGTGGGCATGTATAGTTAAGGCCCATCTCAAAAAAGTACCCCAGCAGTGTAACCCAAGTGTTAGTTTCTGTCTAAGGGATGGAGGGGCAGATTTACTTACCTGATCCCCATTCCCCCGTGGTAAGTGCTCTGCTCTTCTTCCCCTCCCCTTCCACTGGTGGAATGTCCCTCTACGTCCTCATGTCTAATGCAGGTCTATGGAACCAGTATGATGTCTGCGGGCCTTAGACTGCCGGAGCCCAGGAGAGAAGAGGATGTGGGGACTGATCTAGCAGACCCCAGGAAGCCAGCAGGACCGAGAATCAGGTAATTAAATCAGTTTTATTCAGCCCCTGGACAAAAATGATCACTGCAAGGGTACTTTTTTTGTTTGCCTGGAGATAGGATGTAGAGGTAGAGGTACATGTGGCTAATATACAATAGTGAATTGCTAGTTTGATCTTGATCCTAGTAGGAGGAAGTCCGTCATACAAAGTAACCTGTCTGTGCAACACTACTGCCTAAGAGCCGCCATCACATGATTCTTTCACATACAAGCCCGATTTTGGGCAAAATGTTTTATTTATAGTCTGTAAGGGTTAGAAACTGGGTCAGTTCTTTATTGCTGTCTCTCACTTACTTGTTCAGAGAAAGCATATAAATGTGAGAGATCCCGCCCACACTTCCTGCTGTGGTGACCACTATGAAATGAAGGGAAATCTCTTCAAGGAGACCCCTCATTTCATGGTGATCACCAAGGGGAGATTTCACTTAATTTCATGGTAGTCACTATGGAGAGATTTCCCTTCATTTCAGGGCGGTCACTATGGAGAGATTTCCCTTCATTTCATGGTGGTCACCAAGGCAGGAAGCGTGGGGGAACTTTCTAATGGAGTTACCGGGAGTGATAAAAGCACATTTAAAATGTAGTATGGAGATGGGATAGAACCTCTGTAGGTTTTGTTCTTCTGCTGTGTCTCTCCTGTCAAGCAAATTTTCCCTCACTCAATTTTCCCTCATTCACTTTTGGTCCCCAAGATAGGAAATGAGGGGAAATGTCTCCATCACAGTTAAGGGCGGCATTCAAAAAACTTGATGGAGTTTTTAACCCTTCTCCCATTCTTTCCAAAACTGAAAAACAAGGTTGTGGCTGGATTTGAGCTTTAGGTATCTGCATGAACCCTATAACCTGACCACAGTTAGCAGGCAGCCCTCAATCTAAAGAAGAACTCCAGGAATTTGTTTTATTAACCCGCACTGCAAGGGTTAAGTGCTCGTTTGTGTCTAAGTGCTAAAATAACAAATATCTACTCACCCAAAGCTCCAGCTGTCACAGCACTCCCTGAAGCCGGTCTCACCCTCCCTGCAGGATTGTAATCTACCTCTGCATCCCCACGTCTATAGACCATGTATAGGTGTTGATAATTTAGGGGACCATAGACCACTGCAGAGGAGGGAGAGATATGTTGGAAGGACTAGTCTAAGAAGAAGCTGGTGCCAAGCTTTGGGTGAGTATATCTTTGTTTTTTGTTTTTTAACCCAGATGCAAATGAGCAGTTAACTCTTGTAGTGCGGGGTAGCCCCACTGCAAGGGTTAATAAAAAAATCCTCTTCTTTAAGCTCTGATTTGAAGCTAACAAATACAATGTTGGTACTTCTTCAGCCAAAGAAGAGGCACCAATGATTTACATAATATTCCTGTATACGCCTTTAGCCCATTATGCTCCTGGGGCCATAAAGTCGTGATAAAAGCAACGACATAGAAATACCATCTGTGTTAAAAAAAGCACATATTTGATATATACCTGGAAAGTTTAATAAAGACATTATCTAATTAATGATGCTATTAAGAGGTTCATTTATACAATTTCCATCCTGCACACAGCTGTGTGAATGCTGTTCACACTAGCGAGATTTGCTATACTCCTTAGTGCCATTTAGGGACACTAGTGCTATATGCTGTATAAAAGTTTAATAACTATTCCTTGAGAGTATTGTAAAATAAAAAAAAATGCCCAGCTTAAATGCAGCTCGCGGTATACTGAGCTTAGGGTGACGGGAGGACGCTAATCTATGTCAGTTTGTCATTAGGAAAGTTAATTGGCATTTCCAGTATAATGTCCATTGAGATAAACTTGGCTTGATTTCAATCCAAATAGACCTGACCCAGTAAAGCACGGTCAAAAGAAGCAGATTCTGCTTAGCAAAAATGGTTGCTTCCATGGATATTGGGACACCCAATGTAGGTTGCTTGCTGCATCTTACATACAGAAAACCCAATTTAAAAAAAAAAATGTTGCTCCCATGATGGACTACAATCTCAATACAACTTAGTAAACTAAACATGAGATTGTAGTCCATCGCAGGAGCGAACTTGGAGCGGTGACTACTTTACAACATATACAGGGACCATGGGGAATAAACGTAACCACCCTCCAGAAGGAAGGACAGTGTCACCACCAATTCAGAGATGATTTGAGGATCTTCAGCTGATACATAACATTTTTGTTTATAGTTAGGGTGCTTGAATGCACTTTTAAGATTTAACTTCTGAGCTTAGTGTCACTTTAAATAATAACTGCTTCAACCCAAACTTTTGGATATTCATCCTGGTTAGGCCCTCTTTTCAGAATGTGAAGAACTGGCATGGTTTTCTGACTTATATTATCATATACACTACTGAAAAATTTTAGAACACCCCCATTTTTAAAAAAAATGTACGCAGTTTAATGTCTCAATGTAATCTGAAAATAAAGCATAGAACAAATAAACAATTGGACATCCAAAAGAAATCATGGAATTTTTTCTTTAACAAAATGTAATCTACATTTTTGACTCATCACAGTAGCCACTTGTTGCAGATATAACCGTGGAACACACTTGTGGCATTCTTTCCACAATGGAAATCAAATATTGTTCGGAAAGTTCTTCCCAACACTGTTGCAGACGTTCGCACAAATGTGTTGCACTTGTAGGTTGCTTTGCTTTCACCCTTCTGTCCAGTTCATCCCAAACCAGCTTGATAGGGTTTAAGTCTGGAGACTGTGCTGGCCATTCTATAATATGAAGCCTACCGTCTTGTTCTTTTTCTGCTAAGATAGTTCTACCACACAGCCCCTATGGGTCTTTATCTTGCTGTAGGATGAACCCCTGACCAACTAGGCATGTACCAGAGGGTATTGCATGGTGCTGCAAAATTCTGTGGTAGTAGCTTGGGTTCAGGGTTCACTCTGTGCAAGTCGCTGACTCTGAATCCAGCAAAAGAGACCCAAATCATCACGCTTCCTCCTCCATGTTTGACAGTTGGTGTCACACACCGAGGAACCATCCTTGGCCTACTTGACTGTGTACAAAAGCTCTGCGTGATGAACCAAAGATCTCTAATTTTGATTAATCATTCCATAAGTCCTTCTTTCAGTCTTCAGTAGTCCAAAGGCCTGTTGTTCTTATTTTACCATTTTAGCAATAGCTTTCTTACTGCAACTCGACCTGTCAAACCTGCAGCTTGAAGTCTTCTCTTCACAGATGAAACTGAGACTTTTGTTTCGATCAGTGTTAAGTTGTGCTTGAAGCTGTTGTCCTGTGAGCCACCTGTTGCACAAGCTGTTGACTCTCAGAAACTTGTCTTCTGATTCTTTTGTGGCTTTGGATCTGCCAGACCTCTTCCCATCAGAATTTCCTCCAGTTTCCATGTACCTTTTGATGCTGTAGGAAACTGTACTCACTGATACCTTGGCTTTTTTGGTTTTTTTTTTAAAGGAAAGACCTACACTTTTAAGGTTTCTAATGGTCTGTCATTCTTCCTTTGTTAATTGCCTTTTTATCACCATTTTGAGAGCAATATACTACTTCCTGCAGTACAAAACTCTCCAAATATTGCTAAAGAGGGTGTAGTAACACAGTCTGTTCCAACACTGCCTTTATACAGACAGAGGGCTTGTGAGTAAATAACAAAAGTTGGGACACCTGTAGAATTGTTAGCATAAAATTTCAAGGCTTAATTTACTTACATTGCTGCAGAACAACTGGGAGTTGTTAACTTATTACTTCTTCCCTGAAAAAGGCCTTTTTCTATAACTCTGAAATGTACATTATTGTTATAGTTTTTGTTAGCCTAAACTTTTTTTTTCAACCTCTGGCAGTTTACTGCTTACTTTTGTACCATTTCAGGTTCACTGGTCTTGAACTGCTTAAATTTCAATAAAACCTGTAAAAATTGGTGAGTTCTAAACATTTAACTAGTAGTGTATTTTAACCACTTGAAGCAAGTTGTAAGCAAAATGGCCAAGCCACTTTTTCAGAATTCAGCGCTGCTATAATTTGACTGGCATTTATTCCGTCATTCAATGGTGTACCGAAATTAATTTTATATCATTTTTTGTGGACTGATAGAGCTTTCTTTTTGTGGTATTTAATTACCACTGGGCTTTTTATTTTTTACTATATTAAGGAAAAATTACCAAAAATTTAAAAAAAAACTGTTTCCCCTACATTATGTTATGAAACATTTATTACTAGTCAATTTTTTGGTAAAATATAAAAGATGGGGCCCCGTCGGGTAAATAGAAACCAAACATGTCAAGCCTTAAAATTGCGCGCACCCGCGAAACTGCCAAAACTACAATACCCCACATTTTCCATAGGTGACGATTTAAACGCTTTTACTGCTCATCAGTTTAGTATTATCAGTGATTGATGGCTCTAAAATTATTGCTCACACTCTGACGTTTGCGGTGATATGTAATATGCAGCGCAGTTGTCGTTTTTGCGTATAGGCACACCCAATGAATATTTACGTTTGTTCATGCAGATACTGTATGTGGGGGCGGGGGACTTACATCTTTTTTGTTTTTTACATTTTTTTATATGTAACTTTAATTTTTTGTAAGTTTTTTTTTTAAATGTATGTAAGAGGCGTTACCGGCTGTTTACACTTGTCAGTGTGTTCTGCTCGTGCGCAGGGAGGGAGCTTGCCGTCCATTTTGTTTTTAATGGACAGCAAGCAGTTAAAAAAATTACACATTTATAATGATTACAAATTATATTTCAGTAAATAATATTTCAGTAAAGCCTAACTGAATGACTTTTAGTTTTTCTAAAGCACTGTGTATCATAAATTATCCGCCAATATTATAAAATGAATTACTGTTTTTGCTGTTTTTTTTTGCATATCAATTTTTATTGTTATTATTGCAGGTTACATAGTGATGAGACATTTTCATGAAGAAGTCAGAATGTGTTCACAACATGTGGTGAGGATAAAATACTGGACCATATACATTGCCACAATTTTAACTCGTGTGGGTGGCATAGGGAACATCACCTTAAGATATGTAGTCCAAACATCTCAATGTGAAAACAGGAATATGGAAGATCATCAATTCAAAGAAAGGTTAAGAAAGAGATAGACATCGACACTGTAACTGGTCATGTATCACTCAAGAGAGTGTTCTGTTGGAAGGAATCGCTGAAATGGTGGAGGGGGGAGGGAGATCGTAGAACCACTTTTGTGTTTAGAGGTTATGGGGAATGTCAGGGGGACTTAAAGATTATCAGAGGACATCTAATGCACCGAGGAATCCGTCAAGTTTGGCTTGGAGAAACCACGAGGAGTATTGGAAGGTAGACACAATATCCTGTAATTGGTGTGCAGGGAGTTCAGACGTTAAATACCTGGACCGGGTATAAAAGAATCTGCCCGTGTGATGAAGGTCGAACTGTGCACTTAGTTTGTCCAGTAGCATGAGTCTGTGAATCGTGATATTGAATGTACTGAGGGAGGGCGGAGTGGGAGACAGCCAGTCGGTCAATATGGCCTTCTTCGCACTCAAAATACAGAGGTGTTCCCATCGGGTGAGGGAGGGATGTGCTGTGACAGAGTCTGGGGATAATTACTGTTTTAAATGCTGCTGCATCTCAGGGCTGCTGATCTCAGTCTTTATGCAGCCACTTGCATGCATGTACTCCAGGAATGGCTGCATGTTATTTCTCAGGGCAGGTTTCCTTATAGTGACAGCAGAATTAGAAGTTTATAGAAGCTGGTTTGACAGGTTGCTGAAGCACAGTTGGGAAGCAGGCACAGAGCGTTGTCATGCTATAACAGGAAATGTCAATACAAGGACCTTCTTGGCAGGGTCATCAGGTATTAGTTTTATAAAACCTGCAGATTTTAACATTTTTAAAATTACTTTTAAAAATGAATTCAAATGTTAACGCTTATATGAGATTTTAGCAATTGGTTTACATATATTTTATATTTCTATGTCACTATTCCGTCTCTGTCTTTTATCTTTTTGGCCTTCTTTATATATACACCACATTACCTAAGGATATGAGATCCAACAAGTATTGGTTTGACAATTCAAAGTAAAGAACCTTTGTTCCCATACCTTCAAGTTTTATATTTTTATTCTTATCAGTATTGGTCGCCTTCACTATACATCTCCTATTCTTTGTACATAATCATGTAGGAATAGCTTCTATCAGGCTTTAGCCATGTGTGGCCAGCCATAAAAGATTCAGTTTGTCTATAGTTCCGATATTAAATTACAGCCATGATTAAAAGAATAGAAATGGGTACACTGAATCACAAGGGAAGGCTGAGGTGTAGGGTTATCATATTAAAACATAAAGAAAGTACTGTGCATTCTATTTTTTTTTTTGCAAATTCCAAGAAGTTGGAAATGTGGTAATAAAATAAATAATGCATTGGACATATTGATTATCCTTGAAAGTGTGCTAAAATTTTCCCTTAAAAGCTTAGTGTTTCCTCTTGATGGCAGAGTGATCACACTGCGTGTGGTCAGCCTCATCATAAAGATCAGTGCGAAGGAATTTTTGGACACGCTGCTAATTGATTGTATAATGATGCACACTGCCAGAAAATGCCTCTAAGAAGCCTTAAATATTAAGCAATCCCGCCAGCAAAATCATCCCTTAGTTAATTAACACTAAAGCATACTAATTATTTATTTCATTGTATTCCGTGACAAATTATTATGCTATGCTATCATATTCATCATGTTTTCCCAAAGTTTAGTTCATAATTTAAAGTAAATCTAAAACGAAACATACAGTACTTGGATTTTTTTATGGATAGAGTAGAGAAAAGTTAAAACCTCTCTCAGTTTTCTTTTTGTCATCTGTATCCCATTGGAGAAATTTGCTTCTACTTTTTGTCCCGTAGACACAAAAAAAGTAAAACAAAATTCACAAAAGGTGAAGGTAATCCCCTCAAATCCAAGAGTCCATAGAAAACCAGCACTCGACACAGACTCAGTGTGGGGTTAAAGTGCATTAGAAACGTTTATTTACTGTTTTTATGCCTTTTTGGGAATAAATTCATATTACTGGACTGATCCCATTTTGAGTGCCAGTTTTCTATGGACTCTTGGATTTAAGGCTAAGTCGGGAGCTTCATCTGGCCCAGAGGTTCCATTAGGGGGAGTGGATGTGTGAGAGTTGAGCTGCTCCATTTCTGTCTATTAAAGGTAATCTCCTGCTAGATATTTCTACTATGAGCAAGTGTCTCAATTGACAGATTTCTCCTCAACAGAATATTCCTATTCTGTTGACAACTCAAATTATTGGATTTCCCCTCTTTTTTCATACACGGTGACAATGATCCCCAATACCAATAAAAAACGTGAAACCCTCCAGAGAGCACTGGCAGAAATGAAAACCTGATGATACGCTTTAAATGTGTGTCCATGTACTAGCCATCACAGCACTTTCCCTCACAAAGCAGAGGTCTATATAAATTGTGAGGCAGTACCTGGTAGGATTGTGGATCAGGTTTATGTGTTACCTAGGTTTCCCACATACACATGGTGAGGGGCTTCAGGGTTTATGGCCATAAGTAAGTGAAGAAAACAAACGTGTTGCTTCTTCAGAGTCTGGATAAGTTCTGTTCTGGGCAGGGTTGGAATGAGGAGGATGGGGCAGTGCTATCATGATGGTCGTGGGGGGAGCTGCAGTGTTCCCTCCCAGTTGTCAGGGCCATAGAGTGACAGTGGAAGTCCAATGCTGGAAGAGTGATAATTCCAGCACTGGGCACTGTTCCCATACTTCCACTCTCTGGTTATGAAACCCATGACATAATTGGGAAGTGAAAGAATTTTCCATTCCCAGTGACGCCCATACTAAAAGCAGGTCTGCAATAAGTGGGAGGAGGAGGGTGGAATATTTGCTGCCCCCACTGTGCCCCTTCCCCGACCCCATGAGAGCTTCCAACCATCTGCAGATCCCCTAACCTTCGATAGTGCTTCTAAACCTCCCATAGTTCCTCTCCCAGGCCTCCCAAGGGCCCCCAGTCCCCATGATGGCCCCCAACCTGCCACAGGAACCGTCAACCTCCCACAGCGCAGCTTTGCCCCCTGCAATGTTCCCCAACCTCCTACAGTGCTATCCGTCTAACATTGGGCACTTGTTGACTGGTGGAGACTAAGTGGAGGGATGACCTAAGTATTTTTTACATTTTATTTAAAAGCTTAAAAATGTTTTTTAAAAATGGAAAGAAAACTGCTAAAAAGGAAAATTTTAAATGTATTAAAAGAATTATGAAAATTTAAGATGAAATGGATTTGAAGAAGATTATTCATGTTTTAAATAGACAACAATATATACAGTAAATAATAGTAACAAACAGCTCCAATATTCCTGTGTAGTTATAAATTCCAGTTAGATATATAATTGTATAAAAGTTATATATTTAAACAGCATAACTTTGGATATGTAATAAAATTGTGGCCTGGTCCCATTGTGGTGTGAGTGGGACAAACAAAACATTTTCAGAATTCCCTTGTGTAGTACTTCTCCCCTGAGGCTGTTGTAGGTTCCACTGTATGACTGGCAGTTGCAATGATGATGGGATGTTTAAAGTGGCATTGTGATTTGTGCTCAGGTCACCCATGGCAAAAAAGCCAGGACTCAGCAAAGTGAGGAAACATGGAAAGAGTGAAAGAAAGGTAAATAAATATTATTCATGAACTGAATAATGTGGAATAAGTGGGCTTTAATATACGTTCTATTTACAGCTAGGCGTACCTTGAGGGCCAAGTGTAATTCTGTCTGTCCTGGACTTTTCTTCTTGTTTTTGCCTTACCACGGCATGGCCACAGTAACACTGCTGCTCCTATTTGGACTACTTAGAACTGACAATGGCAAAATTGTAGCCATTGACAAAATCACTATTTTGACATGCCTTACTGATCAATAAATACCAAACAGGAATATCTCATATATAACAACTAACAAAACACACGTTCTCTAAAAAAAACAAAAAACAAAACAAACTTTCATGTCATGGAGCCGCTATATAACCAATAAAACCACAACTCACCCATATGTTTGCACTTAATGCAGTGATTGTTCTTCTCTGAACAGATAATAAATCTTTTTTTTGTCTAGTCACTCGTGCATGTCTACAATTGATCCTTATATGCCTAAAAAAAAATTATTAAAAAAGAATTGAATCCTCCATAAAGAGATGCACAGAAATGTTTTCACTTACTTTGGTTTCATAAGACTCCAACCCTTATAGTGAAGGCTGAGGGCTGCCAATGCAAGAAATGGGGATTTAAATCTGAATTTACAATTAAATAATAATAATAACAATAATAACAACAACAACAATTATAATAGTAGTAACAATTTAGGGATTGAAATCAATCATCATATCATCTACATTTGAAATAGAGATTTGCTTAAAGTAGATTATTATTATTATTATTATTATTCAGGATTGCGCAGAGCAATATAAGGAGGGCATTACAGTTACACAACAAGTCAAGACAAAATAGTAAGGAGGGCCTTGCCCATGAGAGCTTACAATCTAAACCTAAAAGATATTCACAAACTAGTTTTATAGTGTTTTTATGGTGGTGATGTTCCACCTTCGATGCCCTCCTATTGTCACTTCTTCCTGCTTATCCTTTTCCTCAGTTCATCTTTCTATTGCATGCTGGGAAATATTTCCTTAGAAAACAAAATGATTTCCTCCAGTTCTGTAACATATTGTCTACCTTTGATGATGCCGTAAAACAGATCTCCCCTATTTCTATAAGTAAGAAAGTATATCTGCAATCATTCCCCATAAGAACTTGAGATAATCCTGTCACCAAAATAAATCAATTACATTGTTAAATAGTATATCCTCTAATTTTCTGACTCTCTGATGATGGTGTGGTGAAGGCACCATTCTTTTTTTACCGCCGGCAAACCAGCCACTGTATAAAAACAGCCGGTCCACGGTGCATTGTTCCCGGACATGCATGTGTGCACGCAACCGCTGCTCCTGCTGTCGCTTTACAGCAGAGAACAATGGCTTTAGACACAGAGTCAACTGTACCCGCTCTGTGTCCTGTGATCGTTCTGATGACCAATCACAGCGATCACAGGACACAAAGCCAGTCCTGTGGACTCTGCGCCTTTGCCTTGCCTTGCCATGCCAAGCCTTGAGTCATCCATTCATTACTTACTAGAGAAAACAAGCTGCAGTAGCAGGAAAAATAAATAAATAAATAAATGCATTTTCGAATACTTTTTAACAGTTTTAACCCGACCTCTTCTCCTGCTATTGTTAGATCCATTCCATCTATGCTCTGACCTGTATATTAACCCTTTCACCTGCCGTATCCTGCACATCTATACATTAACCTCTTTATCTCCATCCTCCCACTGTATGTGACATGTACATTAACCGCTTCACCTCCACCTCCCTCTGTCTATGACCTGTACATTTTTTGTATCTTGTGCACTATTACCAAGTTCCATGTTTTAATCCCCTCTATACAGTCATGTTTCTTCATTTTCAAATAATTGTGGCAAAAAATCACTTTCGAGTGTCTACTTTCCAAAAAGGGATCATTTTGGGAATTTTCACACTTACTTTCTTCCAATAATTATTTTATACATATTTTTTTAAATAATTGTTTGTACTCTTTTCACATTGTGTTGTGTACCCATTTACATCTCTATTGGGTCTCTTGGGTAATCCACCTCCAGACCCATTTTTACACTATTCCATTCCATCTATGCTCTGACCTGTATATTAACCCTTTCACCTGCCGTATCCTGCACATCTATACATTAACCTCTTTATCTCCATCCTCCCACTGTATGTGACATGTACATTAACCGCTTCACCTCCACCTCCCTCTGTCTATGACCTGTACATTTTTTGTATCTTGTGCACTATTACCAAGTTCCATGTTTTAATCCCCTCTATACAGTCATGTTTCTTCATTTTCAAATAATTGTGGCAAAAAATCACTTTCGAGTGTCTACTTTCCAAAAAGGGATCATTTTGGGAATTTTCACACTGTCCTGACATTTTTCTTTGCTATGATTTATAAATAAAAGTGAGAGAAACGACTGTTAATAAATACCTGTCTCCAAAAAAATTATATCAAATTAATTTTGTTATAGTGTTGCTTGAATTCTCAGCCAAACTTGCAGTGCTGAAAACTGAAAAATGCCGGTACTGAAGTGGTTAATTAATGATCCATTTGATCTCTACTTAATCCCAGCAATACATTACGCAGCAATGCAGAATAATAGGAAGCTACATACTCTGTTGCTCTGGGTTCTCCGCCTGATGTCTAAAGGGTCTCAGGTGGGCTCTCACCAGGGGTCCAGAGAGTTTCACAGGTGTGTGTGTGTGCAGCAATGCTGAATACCACCAGCTATAGAGGAGTACAACAAATCTCAGCAATACATTATAAACACAGTGTATAGTGTTTTGCTGGGATTTGTATTCCTCTATAGCTGATGGTATAGTGCTCTGTATAATACACAGTACAGCGCAATATACTGTCAGCTATAGAGGAATACAAATCCCAGCAATACATTATAGAGCACCATAGGGGGGGGTGCAGGCTTACCTGAGCAGTCTTCCAGCAACTTGCTTCTGAGATCGGGCCCGTCTGTCGGTGGCTGTCATCCCCTCACACCTGCTCCTCCTTACTTCTTCTCCCTGCATCCCTGTGCCGATCGTAGTTGTGGGCGTTGCACGTGAGGCGGGGAGGAGGTACGGCGTGTGGATGCGGGCGGGTCTGGCATCGGCAAGTGTGAGGCAGGGAGGAGGTGCGGCGTGTGGATGCGGGCACGCGGGAACATAAAATAAACCAATTTTTTTTTTTTAATACTCAAATGATCCCTGTATCCACCGACAAGCGAGGCCTCCCGTCTCCCACGCTGAAGCTGCATACAGAGCGTGCTGGTTACTACTTAAACCGGCGCGCACTGTGTGCAGCTTCTGAGAACATACGCTATTAACATAGCGAGGAAGCCGGCTGCGCATTTTGCATCGATCCCGCTACGCTAATAGCGTATCTTCTCAGAAGCTGCACACAGCGCGCGCCAGTTTACCCAGAAGCTGCACACAGCGCGCGCCAGTTTAAGTAGTAACCAGCACACGCCGTATGCAGCTTCTAACAGCGTGGGAGACAGGAGGCCCCACTTTTGGTAGATGCAGGGATTAGGTCAATATAAAAAAAAGTTTGCTGTATGTTCCCGGGAATAAAATGTCCCCGGATTTTGTTTTTAAAATGTTGTCACCTTACCTTGGCCTGGTGGTTAGTGGGGGGCTCCATGGACCCTGGTTGTGGGGGAGGGTGGTGTCTGCTGTGGCCACAGCTGCAGTGGCTCTCTCCCTCTGCCGCCTGTTTGTCACCTGCACCCATCCGGCCGGCCCGCATCCGATGCGGCTCTGCGATCGGCGGCTGCTCGGTCCTCATAGGGGTCCTCAGAAGGCCCAACCGGGTGGCCCTCTACAGCGTCTGATTACAGGGCCGCGTCTGCCTGATCCAGCCAGCACCAGATCGCATACCGAGGCGATCCGGGCTGTCTGTAGCAGGTAATCCATTGCACTCCTGACCGCACGTCCAACAAAGTATCCTAGGTGCTCAGTAGTCAACGGATGGCCACCTTCAAAGTAATGCAGAAAAGAAATAGACACCGGCACTCCAATAGTACATTGATTACGTCTATTTAATCGATTACGTCTATTTATTGACGTACATCAAAAGCAAAATAACACACTTAGTGCACTAAGTGTGTTATTTTGCTTTTGATACACGTCAATAAATAGACGTAATCGATTTACTATTGGTGTGCCGGTGTCTATTTCTTTTCGGCTGTACCAGGTAGACGCGGCATGTTAGAGGGCCCCCTGCTTGGGCCTCCCAAATACCTCCTTGACGAGCAGCGGCCGCACCGATCACAGAGCCTCGTCAGATGCGGCCGGGTGCAGGTGGTAAAGTCCATAGCAATTGAGAGATTTTTGCCCACAGTCCTGCATCTTTCCTTAGGCATTCGAGAAGTCCAAAAGGAGTTACAAAAGGAATGAACAGGAATCACCAGCACTCAGTGGAAAATATTCAAACGATAAAGTCCATTTAATCGGACAAATCATCATACAAGTTGCAATAATTATAACCATTTAAATATTTTATGTTATAATTATTGCAACATGTATGATGATTTGTCCGATTAAATTGACTTTATCATTTGAATATTTTCCACTGAGTGCTGGTGATTTCTGTTCATTTGCTGTTTGATTTGCACGGCACCATCTGTGAGTATCACTGCAAGCACCATTATTGTGATTTGGGCCGGAGACGCTGTGAGGAGCGCAGGGGGACATATTGAACTTTAATACCTTTACAAAAGGGGACACTGACAGAACTAAACACCAATTACATCTTGGTAGGCCCGGTCCTGTACTTCTCCATGGACCTGCCTGCTGCTTATTAATAACTGCTCTCTACTGGGTGGCTCCCCGCCAAATCTATATTTATATGACTCAGCCATGTACCATAGAGCTCATAGAGGGCAGAGCTACCATTTAACTCCACAGTGACTCCTTTAGTCACAAACACATATTTATATTCTCTAGCACCATATAGTGGGCAGATAGGGGAACTGCACTCAAACAATCCTGCCCACTACCTTACACTCGCAGTCCGGAAGCGGGCAATGGTAAAAATGCAACCATGGCATTTTTTGCTGTGGTTATCATTGTCAGCCTAAATTAGGAAAAGTACTGCAAGATCACCAAGTACAGTATTTGTTTTAATTACTGAAGCAGATTAACCACTTCAATGTTATGGTAACAGGCATCGCTGCCTGTTTTTAAAAAACGGCCATTTCCCGCTCGCGCGCGGACGTCTAAAGACGCCCGCTCAGATCTAGAGAGCTCCGGGCCGGCCGTTTTTCTACTACTAGGAGGACTAATTGCATAGAAAACAGGACAGCTCTGAATTTCTGACATCAACAGATTTTTTTTAAATTATTAGATATAACAAAACACTTTAAACCATATATTGAAGAGACCAAAATGGAGTAAATAAGATAAGTTAAAAAGAGATATATGGGGTAGGTTTTTTTCCCCATAGTTCTTTTAGGTTCATGGGAGGACATATACTAATTTCCTCCTGTGACCCAAAGCTCAGTATATTGCGGGCTATTGCCCGCAATATATTGAGAGCGCCGCAGCTGAGACAGATCCCAACAATACTGTTGAGATCCACCCAGCTGTGTGAGTGATAGCGGGCTCTGCCTATCGAGAACCTTGTTTGTTCCTACATTTAGTGCTGGAAGAGTGGAGATGGGAGGGGGGAATCCCTGACAGTCACCGCCCACTGCAGGGAGACGATCGCGAAGTGAGCGGATCGGTGGCGTGTTTCTGCTCACTTCCCGATCGATAGACCCGACCTGTGACAGTTTCTTTGTCACAGGTCGGCTCTAACTATGAGGATGAGTGGAAATCACTCACCTCATAGTATTCCTTTAAGGTTTACACTTTTGACAAAATCTGGTTATGTTTTCCCTGTACTCATTATTTACACTAGTTTAACCATGTTGCAACCCCCTCCCTCTCCCCTATGCCATTTAAATTTTGTAGACAAAAATGTGATAGTCATAAGACTAGCAGCCATTGGCTGCCATTGCTTCCCCCTGTGCCAATGCATATACGGATATGCAAAATCATTTGTCTCAGCACTGGTGGGTAGAAATTACAAAAACCCACAGGTGGCTAGTAACACACATCAATTATGGCAGGGAGTGTCTGAGTATCTAAAAATATAAAAAGAAAGGAGCTAACTCTGTCCACCTGGCTCAACCTCTAACTAATATCTAGTTTTAATGAGAACCTGAGCCTTTAGATATTGTTCATACTGCAGACACTTCCTGGGCTTGCAACAAGTGGCACGTGAAATGCACATCCACAGACACACAGCAAAAAGCTGAACAACATTCTAGATCTGCCAAGCCTTCTACTTGAGCTGACTTTCATTGCTAAGTGCCTGAACTTCCTTCTATCCCCACCACTTTAATACATGGAAACATGGGCACTGGGATCAAACCAATTCTCTGTCGTAATCAAACAAATGCTGTCTTTGTTGTAGAAAATTTAATTAAAGGCAGATAAAAATCAGGAAAATATTTCTTGCATTCTTTTAAAATGGAACAAAATGTGCCTACAATTGCAGGTTGAAAAGGACCTGTCTATCTGTTTGCGAAAGGATAACTGAAGACGTATTGTGTGGAATTATCTCTATCTGACCCATCTGTCATATAATACTGTTAGAAACTAGGACGCTATTTCATCTTGAGTTCTTTCCAACAAAAACTCCCTATCTTACACATAGAGCTGCCAGTGGGCCATCATAGTTTTTTTTTTTTTAAAGTTCATGTAACTGAAGCAGACATCAATAAATGGCTCGAGGGATGAAGGGTAATATGATTATGTCTTGAAAAGGTGGTGAGATCATGATTAAAATATCTTGAAGAAAACAAAATCCAACTTTTTCCTCCAAAGTTTTCTCTCTTTTCAAATTTCATATCTGAATGATTTGGATTTACCACTATGTCAGGATGTGATAGGTCAGACCGATTTGATCTTGACTAGTCAAACTGCTCAAGTGCATCAAGGGGAACCAATAAATTGCTGTCTAGGAGACCTTTACATGTTTTACACTTCTCTTCACAATGACTGCTGGGTATTTGATACACAGAGACATGGATTTGACCTGTAACACAACACTTTAAACCAAGTCATATACTCACAAAAGATTAGTAAGGTTAACAAAGGCTGATAGAGTATTGGCAAGTGATCTATTTGTTTATACTTGTTAGTTGGTGAAAAACAGATTCTGTCCTAAAATGTTGCAATACATTCTTTCTCATTTTCATTTTATTTTCTATTGGGTCGTAAGGTGGTGCCAGAATGGAAGATGGCACATCCAAAGGAAACCTGTGTGCAAGTGCAGATCAGCTCACAGCCTCAAACACACAATTGCTGCTTCCTGTCCATGAGTTTGTAGGGGTGTGCATGTCTAAGTGCAAACTTCATGGCATATGAACGGCACATCACTCATTCATTCAGGCAGGCTGATAAAGGTTAATTGTTGATTGCCAGCGGAGCTCCAAGAAAATATTATAGATGTTATTACATTTTCTTGTCACATTATCTGTGCTGTGATGCTTCACTCCCATGCTTCAATCTGAGGATACTGCTCACCACCGTGCTTCTTCCTGCAACTTCCTATATTATATATGCTTCTCATAAATGTCTTTATTATGTAAACTTTTTTATAATTTCATAAATTATTTATGCTTCTTATAACTTCCTATATTATTTATTCTCAGATTTACTTGGATGAGGAACCATGCAGCACATTGGTTAGTATTTTTTAATTTAGAGGAGAAGGCCACTGACAGCCATACAGTAGATTAAGCAGAATGCTGCAGATCAATGTCAGCCATTCACAAGGCAGGTGGTTTCCCCTATGTTAGTTGAAATCATGGGAGAAAGGGGATTAAGTTACATGCACCCCATACCTGGAAATAATGGATAATTATTTTTGCTCTAGGCAGCTGAACAGGGCAGAGAATATAAGTGTATGTGGGGAGGAGCATTTTAATGAGCCTACATGGGTAAAGCACAGGTTCACTTTAAAGCTGAACTCAAGGCAAACATAAAATACCAATCTGGTATGTATTAATCTGGGTATGTACTATTTGAAAACCCTGAAAGATATTTTGCAACTAATATAATCTATAGAGTGAGGCGCAGCATTCTACAGCATTGAACAAAGTTATTAAAGTGATGCCGACAAATTGTGACCAAGAAAAACACAGATGTAGGTAGAGCAATGTAGAGCAGCCAGTGACCAAGCTGTATGGTTTAGCTGCAGTATAGCTGTCACTAACTTAGATAAACTAAGGTTAGAGCAAGAGGTTTTAGGCTTACTTTAAGCAATTCATTTACAGATGCTTTATCTTCTATTAGCATGGGAAGTACTTACTTAACAAATGGAGTGACTATATGAGTGACTATATGAAGTTGGGGGCGATAGCCTTGGTAATGCCCAGTCCCCATGATATTTTATATTTGTCATTACTGGTTAGGTTTCAAAATAAAGTACGTTCATTAAATTTAATAACCCTAGGTAAACCAAAAGAAACCCTAAACCCTAGGTAAACCGACTATCTCTCACTCTGACTGTCTTTAGGCGATCCCTTAAGACTCATCTCTTCAGGGAAGCCTATCCCACCTCAACCTAACCACTCAACCATCATGTTCTCAAACAATTCATTCCCACACAGCTACCTCCTTCTGTATAACTTCCCCCTCCCTTTTAGATTGTAAGCCCTGAGGGGCATGGGGGCAAGGCCCTCCTTACCATCTTGTCTTGAATTGTATTGTGATTGTAATGTCTTCCTTATTTTGTAAAGCGCTGTGCAAACTGTTGGCGCTATATCAATCCTGAATAATAATAATAATAATTTTAAAAAGCATACGGTATGATATCAAATTAAAAAAAATGTATAGCTCAATTTATTTTAATAGAGAAGACATTATTTAGTTATTTATTTGGTAGATATAGGAGAGTTGAACCACATAAGATGTAATATATCAGTATATTCTTACTAATAACTGGAGTTATTTCCCCGTAGCTACCATTCAGCGATTCAAGTTTGAATCTCATAGATGGCTGAGGTTTCAGACAAAACTACAGTTGTACATATTGATTGTGGATGTAATGTTTCCTTTGATCCCATTGGGAAAAATGTTGGTGCTTCAGTTCCCAGGGCTGCACATCTACCATAGTGGGTGCTCCTCTCCCTGTTGCATTCTTATGTTATACAATGAAAAACAAAAAATGGCGTTGAGCTGCTTTTTTAAACATAGTTCCAGCAAGTGTCAGTGAAAGATGTTTTACTTTCTGTCTTTTACTTTCACATTTTCTACTATAATGAGATAAGAAAACATTAGCAATTTTTAAAAAAAGTACCATAAACACTCAAAGCGAGTGGGAAATTCTCTAACTTGAAGGTAGAAGGGTACAGAGCAGACATCACTTGAGTCCACAAGAGATACAAGTTTCCTAGAGTGTCTCAGCTCACTAAATTCTAGCTAATGCGAAGGAACCACGTTAGGGTTCATTAGATTACACATAAAATACATTTAAAGAGGCACTTTCATTTTGTTAATAAGTGGCAGTGTGTGTATTAATCAGATTTCCACATTTGCCACTGCTTCCTTCTCTGTGACCCCCACTGCAGACCACCCTGTGCTTTCACATGTGACCTCCCATGGTGCAGCATAGTGACACGAGAGAGGGGGTGAAATCCCTGTTCCCACTGATGGTGTCAGGTCTCTATAAAGTGACCATACTCAGGCCTAGGAATTGGCACTGCATCATGGGAGGAGGTGACATGCTTGTGGCTGTAACATTGAAATGAGCACTGGGAAGCACTGGAAATGTCAGTATAAGGTGGTTGGCTAGACACTTTGTCCTCTTTAAAAAATGTTCTATACAGACACCAACCAATGATGCAAAGAGATGTGGCCTAATCCATGTCAGATCTCAAATGCATGGATCAGTTCACTTATTTCTACAGCAGACCACAACATATAGTATAGAACATATATCGTCTTATGACTGTAATGGACAATACTTGAAAACTGCAGCTTAAACAAATACATTTTTCAATTGAAAAATCAATAGAATGTGTAATGGGGTCTTATCTTAATAGCCATAGGGCAGCCACCAGGATTATCATTAACATTGTTTTGGCCTTTATTAATTTATGTTTTGCCTTTCATTGAAAAATCTATGTAAACTACAGTCATAAGGGAACACCTTTCCATTCGGTAGCTTTTTAGTTGGACCTAAATTATTTAGTTTCATTAATGAATTTATATTGCTCCAGGATCATCATAGTTGTCTAGACATTCATGTAAGACACTGGTAGAACAAATGGGCATCGTTTGATAGCACCCATTCTGCAATAACTATATTAAAAGAATGTAAGTAAATTAGGTCTTCAACACTTTAGAGAACCAAGCAGGTCTAGAATACTAACCTGGCAGATGCCAGAAATCCTGGTGAATATATCAGTACATTTGGGTAAGTGGAAGATTCTGAAAGATGATCTCTTGGTGGGTGGTAAAATAAAAACCTAGTCCATGACACCTCCCTTTAAACAATCTACACCTTTTCTTTAAAAAAAAAACCTACTTAAAGGAGAACTATGAGGTGAGTGCTTTTCACTCACCTCATAGTACTAGCCGACCTGTGACAATGAAACTGTCGCAGGTCGGCTCAGTAGATCGGGAGGTGAGCGAACACCTCCCGATCTAGAGGCTCTGCCTCTAGATAGGCAGAGCCAGCTGTCAGTCACGCAGCTGGGCGGATCCCAGCATAATTGTCGGAATCCGCTTCAGCTGCTGCGTCTTATGGGGAAAAGCCTTAACCCCATAGTTCTCCTTTAAATTATGCAAATTCTTACCTGAATCAGCAGTCACATGACAAGTCAGGTCCTGATTCTTCTTTCTTCTTTATGTCTGTTGTGCAGGAGGAAAAAAGTCAAAATCCCATTCGCACTGCCGCGGTCTTAAAATCACAAGGTATATGTGGTGTCAAGGTGACCACACGGATGGCGCCGTGCAAAACACTAATACCGTGTTTCCCCGAAAATAAGACAGTGTCTTATTTTTTTTTTTGCACGAAATAAGACACGAAATAAGACACTCTGCCGTCCAAGGAGCCACAAACAGGTGGGCGGGCATGCGTGCGGCCGGGGGGCGTGTCTGGCAGGGGGCGGGAGGGAGCTGCCTCTCCGCTCTGATGCCATCCAGA
>NW_017306448.1:1892546-1946608 GCF_000935625.1 Nanorana parkeri | reverse complement strand
AGTAAGATCTAGCGCTATCTTCGGGGATGTCTGTAATATAAGACCTACCCCGAACTAGGTCTTATTTTCGGGGTAGGTCTTATATTACAGACATCCCCGAAGATAGCGCTAGGTCTTATTTTCGGAGGATGTCTTACTTTCGGGGAAACACGGTAGTAAATAAAAGTAATTCACCGGCACACACTTGAAGGGTTTTTAATGTATTGATATGTTTATTCAATACCCAATGTCACATACTGTCATACGGTGCTAACGTTTCGGGTCCGCACAGGGATCCTTCATCAGAGCGACAGTGACACGAATAATTGATCTCCACCAACAGAAGGGTGCCATGGAGGATTTTGTGACAACAGACTTAGGTTAGTAAAAAGAGTATTAGAAAGGAATTTTTGACAATTAAACATTAAGGTTCTGTTGGGTGTATCAAAGATAGGCCACTCAGGTTTTGGCTGGTATACCCTATGTTCCATATATGCTCTTTATATCCTATCCCGTCTCTCTAAGGTATAAACTTATTTAAACTCAGTTTCACTCACTATTTATTTTTTTTATTTTTTACTTTTTGAGTCCAATTAAATAATCTTTTGTAAATGAAGAATATAAATGCATTTCCACATTTCCAAAACTTCATTGTATTGCAGATCTGTGGCTGCTATTGGTATCCACACACATATTTATGTATTATGAGTCCGATCTTACTCACTGTATACACTGCACATGTGTGCCACAGTCCATGTACCCATGATATACTCTGAAATCATAGTGCCACAATAATGGTTCTACAGACAAACATAAACCTCAGGACACAATATCATTTTAAAAAACTCCTCCATTATATATGCATTTCTTAAGGACCTTAAGAAGAAATTCATACAGTTGGTGAGTATTTATCAACCAGACAATAAACATTTTGGTCAGAAGTATATAACATACAACACGGAGGCTAGATGACCCGTCATTTGTGGTCAGTGGGAATAAAAGGATAGAAACATGGCCAGGTCAGTGAGAGGAAAAATCTTTGGTGTCATCATCCTTTCTCCTTCCCTACACCTTTCCTATGTAACCCCCTCCTTAAGCCCCTCAGACCTGAGATCAGCTGCACCCCTTTCCACCTTAAGTCCTTCAGACCTCATATTAGTTCCCTTTCCATTTTAACCCCTTCAGACCTCATATCAGCCCCCTTCCCTTTCCACTTTAAGCCCTTCGGACCTCATATTAGCCCCCCTTTCCATTTTAACCCCTTCCGACCTCATATCAGCCCGTTTCCCTTTTCATCTTAACCCCTGTAGACCTCAGATAAGTTCCCCCCTTTTTCTACTTTAACCCTTTCAGAATTAAGATTAGGCCTTAGTGGTGGATGCATAAGTTGTCTGTTTTGCTTAAGTTTCACCTGGTATTCCTGTCAGTAACACACCTGCTGTCCTAAGAGGACAACGCTCACTTACTACACTGTATCTGTGGAGGAGCAGTGTTGTCATCCTAGGCTGCTTGCATCTATTTGGACTCCCCTTCTACTTATCTCCACAGTAGGCGTCGTTCTATAGTTCACATGTAAACTGGGCAAAACTAATAACACTTCTTAAGATGTCAATGCAGCACGTGCTCAGCGAACAGCAAGTTATAAGCTCAGTGAATTTCTGGGATCAACAGGTATTTTTGCACTCATGGAACAAAACACGTTCAATGTAATATTTAAGAGACCAAAATAAGAGGAGTTCAGCGTTAGGGTTAACATATACTTTAACAACGGAAATATTTTACAAGAACACTGTACCTCAGTTCAGGATCTGATTTACCTACTTGGTTATAATTCTGTTTACCTTGCCTATATGCTGACAGTAAAATAACCCTGATACCTCTTTGTGATGAACTGAACAATGATGTCTTAGTACGTTCTGCATTTAGCTGATCAAGATTGACTGGAAAGACACCAGTAGTGGAAAAAATGTTGAACAGTATCTATAGCTTTAGGCTTCACGTCAGGTTGATGGAAAGTACTAAAAACGATTTATTTACTGGAGTGACTGCAAAAGGGAGATTAAGATGAGGACAGAGCAAACATGCTCAAGGCATGAAATGAGAAAATGCACAGCCATTAAATTTGACACCCGTAAAGAACCATCTGCAATAAAAGTTCTTAAATTACATTACATTTTCTTTATCTGTAGAATATGCTGTTACTCATACACTTAAGCTTCACTATTGTTGTAAAAGGGATAAAATGGGATTGATGTTACACTAAAATCTAGAGGGCATAACATGTATACTGGTGTTTGTACATTGGAAACCTTGCCAAAAGGAATTTCATATTTTATAACAGGTTTGTGCATTATTAAGACAGGTGAAACATTTCATGAAACCAGTGAGCAGTAGCTAGAAACATCAATATAATCTTTATTGTTCACTGCATAAAACAAGACTTTTTAAAGGTTTCTTCCGTGCTCATCCCAAAACTGGTTTGAGTGGTAACACTTAAAAAGGAACCAGGAATAAAAAAATATTAAAGTGACATTAAACCCTCAGATTTTTAACATAAAACAATACTGTAATGTGTGCCTTACTGTAATCCATGGTTGTTTCCCTTCTCTTTGCTGCTCTTCCTTTCAAATATCCGTATCTCTTCTCATGCTGGGCAGAACTTCTGGTTTGCAGCAGACTGCCTTGTCTCTGGAATGGATACATGGTGTCTGTGTGCAGGTTCACAACCTGAGCCAGCACTACAGGAAGAGGCACTCAGCTGCAAAAGGGAAGTTCTCCCCCAGCATGAGAAGAGATAAGGATTTAAACGGAAGAGCAGCAAAGACAAGGGAAACTACCATGGATTACAGTAAGGCACACATTACAGTATTGGTTTATGTAAAGAGGGTTTAATGTCACTTTAACCCTTGCAGTGGGGCTACCCTGGTACTACAAGGGTTAACTGCTTGTCTAGGCACTCAGAAAAAACATACTTACCTAATCCTTGTTCCAGCCTGGCCGCTATACCAGTCCGTGCAGCCTCTTCTCTCCCAGGGTCCAGTGGTCTAAGCCTCGCTGATGTCATCACGTCTAATGCAGGTCCATTCACCTGCATTAAACATAAGGATGCTGAGTTACATACCACAGCCAGAGTAGAGGGGGAGAGAGGGGAGTACTCACTGCCGCAGGACCAAAGATCAGGTGAGCATATCTTCTGTATTCTGGCCCCTAGATCAAAATGAGCAGTTAACCCTTGCAGTGTGGCAGTCTGTCCCAGTTTAAATGGCAATCAGGACAAATAGAGAGGGTGAATATCCCCAGGTAGGGCTACAGACTACAATAAGAACCTGACAGGGGATCCAACTGTTCCTTACTTTATCCAAAAATAAAAAAAGTTTCAGCTAGGGATACTTTTACTTAAAGCTTATCTAAACTCAAGAACAAAAATGTTATTGATTGCAGCTTATCAGTCCTTTAGATGTGGTGGCTGTATTAGTTTTCTTTTTTTCAGGCCTTTTTATTTTTTCACCTGCTAATCCTACAAATAACACTTCCTGTCCTAGGCCACCTGAAAATAACACTGCCACCATAACCATCTCCTACCACGGCTGCTGGCCTGCCACCATTACCAGATCCTGTCACCTCTGCTGGCCTTCCAAAATTACTTAAAGTGCTTAAATACTGTGAACAGACTAAGTATATTATTTTGTTGTTTTTTTGTGTGAAACAAATACACTCTAATACTGATTTTTGGATTAAAAGCTGATTGGTGTTTGTCCTTTTTCAAAATTCAGCCTACCAAAAGTGCTTAAATGCTGTCTATGGAGTCAGTAAAATATTTCTGCCTGTTTTCTTTAATGTGGCTTTTTTATGCAAAGCTGCATGCTTTGTGTTCTTTTCGAAATGCATCCATCCAGGACTTCGTGGCTTACTGCAACACCAACCCCTCGGGGCTAAGTTTCACCCATGTCACCGACCAGCGTAGCTTGGTCTTCCTTGACCTCGAACTCACACACTCCGAAGGCAAAATCATCACCAAAACACATTTCAAACCTACTGCTGGCAACTCATATCTCCACTTCAAGAGTTGCCACCACCCCCTCTGGAAGCGTAATGTCCCCAAAGGCCAATTTTGCAGGATCAGCAAGAACTGTACCAATAAAGAGGATTATTTACAACAAAGCCACATCCTGAAAAACAAATTCCTGGAAAAAGGCTACCCAAAACAACTCATTACCAAAGCCCAGGATCAGTTCATTACAATGGTCCCCAAACCACTACCTAAAAAACGAGTTGAGGAACCCCTCAAAAAAACAGCTTGCTTCATTACCCCATTCAACAATAGCTACAAGGCCATTGAAGCCATCCTCCGCAAGAATTGGCATCTACTACTATGTGACCCTAAGTTGGGACCACTACTCCCACCCAAACCTTCCGTCATTTTACAAAAGCTTGCAGCGTTAAGAACATAGTGGCCCCTAGCAAAATCTCCTCCTTCCAACCCAAACTCAGACAGACACTCCTGTTCAACAACAGGACAGGGGTCCACAAATGTAAAAAACGTCTATGCCTCACGTGCCAATGTATCACCCACGGCCAATCACACTTCCACGACAACTTGGGGAACAAGTTCACAATCACTAAATTCATCACCTGTGCCCATGACCACGTCATTAACGCGTCGCCGTCAGCCCGGTCTCCACAGTTCTTCAGAGTGTCTCCTACACTCCACCCGTCCACGAACACTGCTCGTTCCTGGACATCAGGCTCCAACACCCGGAACTTCTACCTATGACCCGCTCTTCACGGCTCACGCCGCAACATCAGTACTACAGGCTTCTCCAGCAAACGCCTGCAGGTCACAGCTCCGTCGGGATGCCCGAAAGCCCCAGCGTGAATCCTTCTCCACTGCACCTGAACAGTCCGGCACCTCCAACCGCTCTCCAGCTCCCCCATCCAGGACAACACGTCGCTCTACCGGTCCACAGCACCTACCACTAGAGGACACCTGTGCCAGCACTCCTGAGGACCACCCCAGGGCCCACCGCCGCGGCACCACACGGGCCGCACCGTCATTGCTGAGAGCCGCTCCCCACTATCCCCACCGTGAGTCACAGAAGCCCACCCCTTCTTCACCCACCATTGCATACCTCACCCCCTCGCGTTTGTATCCCCATCTGCCTACTGAGTTGAAACGCCACGCCACCCTGAAAAAGAGGGACCACTACCACCACCCCTCACCCCATCCGCTTCACTGCAACCCAACAATTACAAGCGAATACTCACCCAGACTCAGGTGAGTACAACACTTACGCTTACACCCCACTCTACCACATTTTTTGCGCTAGGGAGTGGCGCTTCCGTCTCCAATTTTTGTTTCCCTCTTTTCGAAATGCAGCCTACTACAAATGCTAAAGTGTAACTCCACTTTTGTTGAAATAAAAAGAATTTTGTTTCACCAAGTCCTTTCCAAACTGATTCCTAGATGGGAGTGTCTGTGTTCATTATAACCACTTGCATTCTCAGTGTTCTATTGAGGAAAGTTGCAGTGTCTGAATCCCTTTAGAAGTAGCTATACCTTATGGAGTGTCTGGAAATTTCTATTGTAGGGCATGCCGTAAATTTTACTTTTCAGGGGGTAGTCTTTTCAGGGTACAGAACCGTTTGCATATTGCATTTCATTTTTGAACAATTTTTAAAAAATCACAGCACCTTCAGATTTAAATAGAAAGGTAATTTTTAACAACATTAACTTACAAAATGGCTTGTGTAGCAATTTTATATGCTATATAATTTTTTATGAAAGTGGAGTTTTCCCTTAAAACCAGTCTATGGAGTCAGTAAAATATTTCTGCATTTTTTTTGGTTTTATACATCTAGTGTTAATTTTCTGGTGAAAAACTGCATGTTGTCTGTCCTTTTCAAAATGCAGCCTGCTACAGATTTCTGTCCCCAAAAAAGGATATAAAATTCATTTTGGTACAGCATTGTATGGCTGAATAATTGTCAGTCAAAGTACCGCAGCGCTGAATACTGAAAAATGGCCTGGATGGGAAGGGGGTTTAACACCGCGGAAGTCAAGTGGTTAAATATTACCTTTTGTGTCAGTGCAATATTTTTTTATGTGAAATATTTACTCTATAATGTGTATTTTTGGGTGAAAAGCTGTCTGGTGTCTGTCATTTTCAAAATCCGGCCTACTCCAAGTACTTGAATATTGTCTTTGGAGTCTGTAGAATATTTCTGTTTTATTCTGGGAAATGTATACACTGTTGTGTTGAGTTTTTAATGAAGATTTTTAATTAAAAAACTACATACTGTGTCCTTTTCAAAGCGAAGTAGTGATGTCACTAACCATTTGTTTACATTCCACAACAGCTCTCGATCCCCTAATGGAATGTAAACAAATGGTCTGATAAGGGATTTTAGGGGGACCTAAAGGGTCTGGTATGAATTGGGGAGGGGACTCAATGATGTTTTTTTATTTTAAGGTTTAACAACACAAGTTCATTCCAAATGTCATTCGGAAAACATTTTGGATGCATTCAAATTTCGTTATTGGAAAATTCGGATACATTCTGATTCATTATTTTTTTTATTCGGATGCATCAGAATGTCCGAATATGCCGATATTCGTCCGAATTTCAATTTGGAACAAAGCGAATATGGTGTCCCTGATGTTGTCCATGAGAATCATCCTGTTCCGTAACACTGAATACAACTTGAAGACATCTCCTAACCACGTAATAGAAAGGAATGGTTTTGTTTTCCATTTCACCCTCAAAGTCACATAAAAAGAAAGGCCCTCTCCTTGCTGTAAGTTACTCTTTAAATTGTTTTTGTCCCAGCTCCCTATGCCTTTTGATTGACCATGTTAGCATCTATAAGCATTGAAAAAGGGCAGAATTGATTTTCAAGAGTCACCCCAAAGGCATCAAAGAGTTTTCAGAATTAAAGGAGAACTATGGGGTTAAGGCTTTTCCCCTGAGCTCTCCTTAGGTTAACGGGAGGACACAAACTGGCGTCCTCCCGTCACCCTAGGCTCAGTATACCGCGAGCTGCAGCTCACGGTATACTGAGATGCCGCAGTATACAGCGAGCTGCTGCTCGCGGTATACTGAGACGCCACAGCTGAAGCGGATCCCGACAATTGTGCCGGGATCCGCCCAGCTGCATGAATGACAGCTGGCTCTGCCTATCTAGAGGCAGAGCCAGCTGTACCCACCCCCTCCCCCATCCGTTTCCGCCAGTTAGCGCTATCGGAGCGGGGAGGGGGGAATCCAGCCCCTCCCCTGTCACGGCAGAGAGCTGTGACAGGATCGAGAGGTGTGCGAACGCCGGGATGTGTTCGCTCACCTCCCGATCTACTGAGCCGACCTGTGACAGTCTCATTGTCACAGGTCGGCTAGAACTATGAGGTGAGTGAAAAGCACTCACCTCATAGTTCTCCTTTAAGTGTACATTATTTGGACTTTACAATGGGTTCGGTGAACGGACCTCAAACTAAACCCAGGCCGATTCTCTTATCGCTAACAATATGCAGTTTTATGTATTCAAATAACAAAACACGAATACACCACACTTCACTGACGGTTTCCCAGATTCACCCTGAAGTAATCAAAATTATGAATTGATACGTGTGAATAGGATGTATGGATTTCCTATTTGCTTGCTTTAAATGCTTTTAATTCTAAGATATTTGTACATGCAAAACATGGCTGGTTTTTAATGTTGTCTGCCAGTCTACACCCTTGTTCTGTGTTTACTGCTCTCCATAGTCTCTACTAGACATGTGCACTGCCAAAAAATTTGTTTTGTTTCGTTTCGTTTTAAATTCGGATTTGTGTTATTTCATTTTTTGGGATTCGGGTGTGAAAGTCAATTCGGATTCGGAATTCGGATTCGGAAGAAATTCGTTAGCGGTAGTTCATTCGAACATTCGTTTCGTTTTCGTTTCTTATTAATTTCGTTCATTCGTTCGTTCGTTTGCAGCAAAGTGACATTTAAGGGGGGAAAATGTTTTTCTCCTTCTCTAATGTCACTTTGCTTCAACTAACGAAACGAAAACGAAACGAAATTTCATCCAGACTACCGCTAATTAATTTCGGAATCGGAAATTTGGATTCGTTTGCATTCGTTATATCTGTAATTCGGAATTCTGATACATCCGAATGTCCGAATGTCCGAAAATGCGTCCGAATTTCGATTCGGAGCGAAACGAATCGCACATGTCTAGTCTCTACCATAGGCAGCAGTGTATTGGAGGAGAAGTATGTGAGAAAGGTGTTCTGGGAGCAGATCACATAGGAGCAACAATGTTTCAGCTCAGAATACCGGGAGATCTTCCATGGTGGCAGATGTGAGAAACAAATCCCCTTTTCTTACAAATGGATTCTAACAAACAAAGTATAATAAGTGGATCTATCATGAATATAATATTGACATTTCCCACTGCATTGTGCCATAAAGTTAGGGGGGCTGGTGTGAAACAAACTATTACAGAGTGGTCAAAGTGCAGGATCATTTGTATAAATATTATAGCTTATTGATCAGAACTGCCTATACCATGTAATACTGGACATTTTAAGTGGCTGTGGTGTGTTTGTCATTATAATTAGCAGTCAGCTTAGAAATAAAAGTGTGAGCAAATATAAGTGTCATGGTCTGGGAACCATGACACTAAAGAAGGTAGGCTCCGGGGCTTACGGAGCAGGTAGGACCAGCAAAGCTGGAGTGATGCATGGGATGCAGGTCACAGGGAACTCAGGGACTGAAGTGACTGTTATGCTGGCGGACAACTCCCAGGTTGCGGACTGCAGATAAAGAGTACAGGATATTGAGGAACTGTGAGGTAGAAGTCCATACAATAATGTTAAAGGAACACTGGTATACAACAGAGAGTCAGCAACCACACGGCTGTCTGGAGTTCTCTGTAGAAGCATGATAAATGAAACAAGCAGCCACACAGGACCAGACTGAGACTTACAGGTGAAGCACAGGTGCAAGAGCTCACTGAAGGAGGTGATACCATGCACTTGCTGGAGATACAGGATCACACTGGGACCAAAGGGGAATCTGAAGATGACATAAGGAACAGCAACAATGGAAAGTAGCAGTAAGCAGTGACCCAAAGGAACCGAGTTCTAAATGACACAAAGGGTCCGGCCAAAGTTTTAAGACATGTTGCTCGAACGCCAAGCAACAAGTGCACTGGTCTTTTAACACAGAGGTTCAGAGCAGATTGGCAAGAAGCCAAGCACCTTGAACAGGAGGCAAAACCTGGTGCCGAATCATTGCACAGGGAATTGTGTCAATAAGATACCCCAATTAAATCCAGTTATGTATTTATGTAAGATATACCTAAATGTATTATTTAAATATTTATATAAAGACAGACCTTATTCTGTCTTTATATCAGCCTCTGGTAATTTTGTAAACAGCAGGATTCAGACTGGGACAGGGGGGGTAGCAAAGTAAGGCAAGCCAAGCCAAGTAAGGCAGCACAGGTTAGACCTAATCTGTGTATTGCTACTCCTGTTCTATCCAATAACAGGTTGGAGCTGTCCTAGATCCACTGTATTGGTTTAACCACAGTAGTGAAATGTGAGGGCAGACCCTGAAAGCGCTGCCAGACAGGTCTGTATTAGAAAAATTGCTAAACAAAATACTTTTTTTTACACTTAACACTTAAATATCAGCTGTTTGCCCTCCATTACACTTCAGTTTACAATGTTCTATAGCTGCAAATATTTTGATTTTGCAGGAGAATAGTTGGAATGTTGCATTGATGCAGTTAATTAGTATGTAGGATGTGGTGCCAGTTCACCAAAAAGTGACTTATAGGTGCAGTCTGTTGGGCTAAGGTGCAGTCTGTTGGGCTTCCTCTTTGGAGGCTACCTATGAACAAACTCGTAAACATCACCATTCTGGTGGTGGTGTGTTCTGAACTACAAAGTGCTCTACAATTGTTCCTGTTCTCTGTGTATGACCCTGGCTCTGGCTGACTGATCTCCTGGATCCTGGCTTTGTTTCCGTTCATCCTGCTCTCAGTGTTCCCTGACCTGGTTCGGCTTCCTACTTTGGCATCTGACCTTTGGCTTGGCACTGATAATGTCCTGGACTTTTTCCATAGTTTTTTTGCCATTTATGTTTACTGTTATTTTCAATGAACTCCTTTTATTTTCTTTAACCTGCACTTTAGTTTCTTTCTGGTTTCTTGGTATCCTAGCCTAGCTCTCAACTCTTTAAATTAAACTACGTGCCTCTTCTGGACAAAGTTAAGGCTCTTTGTACAAATTTGCACAAAGTGCGAGCCTCTTGGGCAGGTAAAATTACGCTAATTAAAATGTTTGTTCTTCCACACATTCTATACCTGTTTCATGCTATGCCTATCCCTGTATTACCTTGCTTTCTGAAAACCCTTCAACAAATTCTAGACTCTTTTATTTGGGATGGCAAAAGACCTCGCATCTCTAAGTCCTGTCTGTATGTCCCGACATCCCATGCTGGACTTGGAGCTCCAGATGTTGCGAAATATTATAAAGCCGCTATTCTGGACCAAACTACCCACTGGTGGCTCTCCACCTCCAATAAAAATTGGGCTCAAATTGAATCTACTGCTTCCAACGCTGATCTACTATCGCTGTTATGCTCCACTTTAATACAAGGTAAGCCAAAACGATCCTTTTTAGATACTTTCACTGCTACCCTCAGAGCTTGGTCATCTATTGATGCAATTCCCTTGCCTGATACATAGGGGTCTATTCACTAAGTTGCCAAGGGCAGCCGAGTGAACAACCGACTCCAAGTGAAGTGAGCTGAACACTGTTCGGCTATTCACTTCAGGCTTGTACGGCTGATTTCAGCCGTATATCGGCTGACATCAGCCGTACATCGGCTTTCTTCGCATGGCTTCGGGTCGGACAAACATGCTCAGCATGTTTGGCCGACCCGAAGTGCAGAAGGAGTTCCACTCAGCCGATCCAACATCTGGATCGGCTGAGCCGAACCTCCGGCAGGCTGCTCGCTGCTGTTCGGTCTATTCTTATAGATGCCGAACAGCAGTGAGTGAATACTGAGCGGCATTCGGCTCGCCTGTTCTGCTCGGTCCCTCAGAGGGACCGAACAGAACAGAAAAATAGTTTAAAAAGTACAAAAAAAGTAAATAGAAAACGATTGTGCGGAGCTAGCAATGACAGCTAGCTCCGCCCAACAGTTTTCTATTGGCCGGCGGTTCTGCTGCCGTCAGAAAAAAAGAAAAAAAACTCTCCCGGGCGCTCTGGGAGTCTCCCGCTCCCGGCCGCCCAGGAGAGAAACACTGCTTTTTCTATTTTCTGTCAGAATAGAAAAAAACATTTTGCCCATAGGAATGCATTGCTAGATTCTTATTGGCTATTTCAATTTGCAATAGCCAGCAGTAAACTAGCATTGCACCCACCCTCTGCTGATGGCTACGCCTAGATCCTTCGGCTGCTTCATGAATAGACCCCTAAATTTCTACTTCAATATATCCCTTTATCTTCGATGTGTGTCATTCTTGAGGACATTAACCTTTCAAACTGGATGGCCTCAGGTCTGACTCACTTGGATAAACTTTATGATAGCGGTTCGTTCCGCACTTTTTCAGATCTTCAACAGCAATTTTCTATCCCCACCAAAGATTTTTTTACATTTCTTTGGCTTAGACACTGCATGACCTCTATACATCCTAAAGATAATTTTCTCATCAGGAAAATCACATCTTTCTTCCAAAATCCCGGTTCTCTACGCAAAGGAATTTCTTTTTTTTATAGACTTCTTACTGAGCCGCCACCCCTGGGAAAGATCCCCTCTATGGAGTGGTGGGAAAAAGAATTAAACTTTACTATGCCACCTGCTAGCTGGTATAAAACCATTGCACAGCCTTTAAAAACTTCTAATTGCATTGCTCATTGGGAGTCCCTTCAGAACATTTTCCAGAAATGGTATCTAACACAGAGGTTAGCAAGGTTTTTCCAACCGTATCTCCAAATTGCTGGTGTGAATGAAGAGAAATTGGGTCTTTGATTCATGTATGGTGGTCATGAAAATATTTGAAACCACTTTGGTCTGCAGTTTTCCATTTCCTATCGTCAGTTACGCACTCTATCTATTCCCCCTCACCTAAACTTTCTCTGCTAGGAATTGGTATAGAAGACTGGCCTCCTCTGCAGCGTACATTTGTCTCCCATACCCTGATAGCTGCCAGACTTGCCATAGCAAGACACTGGAAACAAAAAAAGATCCCTGGTATTCATACCGTAATTGAAATACTCAATACACATGCCCATTTTGAACTTCTTTATGCCAAGGCCCATTGCAAGTGGGAAAGGTTTACAGCTCAGCGTGCATGTTGGTTGACTGATCATCGCTGCATGGTGAAGGTGCCCTAAACCACCATATGTTTGGATATATAACCATTTATTTTAACCCCTTGCAATAAACCTATAATGTCTACATTTGTTCGATCCATCTGGCGTGATGGGTATTTCATCCTGAGGTCCCCCAGTTAAAGGATCCTCCTATAGGTACACGTCCCTGTATTCAGGTGTACCATACTATATCATTGCCTTACCTCACTCCTTTTCTCCTACTCAAGCTTTCTCCTCTCCCTGTTGGCAATCAATTCTGCTTTCTATTTCCTTCCTCTCGTTTCCTGTCCTTGTTATCCTTACCTTAATTCCTCTCCCTTCTACAAATACGAAAATTGTTTAGGAACATCAGTCCTGTATTGGACTTCTTTGTCATCACACAAATTACTATGCATGGTCTGCCTGGGACACTCAATCAATATGTGGTTCCTTGGATGTACGGATTTTTCTGCCTACATTTTACTACATTACAACTTTGATCCTGTTGTTTATTATACTGCATACCTTACCATTACTTGTATTTTGATCCAAATTTGGTGTGTCCTTATTAATATACACTATGCTTCTTCTTTTGTATTCCTATTCATAATAAAGAAATATTGTTAAAAAATAAATATTTCAGTTCATGCATCTGTGTTAAGAAAATGAGTAGAGTATTCTCTTGATGATCAATAGACTATGAGACATACATTCACTGAGTGCTGTACTGTAAATTACTGTAGACCATGGTAGACAAAATAGCTACCAGAAAAATAGGTGGTCCTGGTATAACAGAATATGACAGGTCATGAAAACCTATTAAGCTGACCTTTTTTATAATATTTTATAATATATTACATTTGTTATAAATGTAGAGAAACATGATTGTCTTTAAAATGGGAGGCACAACAGGCATTCACAGCACTGCTCCGAACCCCAAAAACACCCAATAGCTCCGAACCCCAAAAACACCCAATAGGTATGGGGAAACACATGACACCTCCTGTCTTGTCTAAACGATGGGCCAGCTTCAAATGCCATAACCAGTTTCAAGGACTCAGCACAGTCACATGGGGATAGAGAGGAGCTCACTGGGCCTTGTGCAAGTTTTGGCATTTGCAAAAATTGCACGGGTATTGTAAGGTTCCCTGGCTAGTTTAGTGTAAAAGCAAACCTTTCCTGAGAGATGTATAGAGGCTGTCATTGCCGGTACTAGCTGTCTGACTAAGAAACTGACCAACTGGGGTCAGTAAGGTTTGAGCCACTGACCTGAAACAGTTATGCATATCTGTAAAGTCAGACATCCTTATTTGCATGCTTGTTTCAGGTAAGGGACACAACGTTTTGAAGAAAGAGGATAAATATAACAGCTGGGAATCTGGCATTTGCCGCATAAGAAGTGCCAATGGCAACTTACATGCCTCTCTCAGAAAAGGCTTCCTTTATGTCCCATTCAAACCATCATGGTGCTTTAATATTGTGCATCAGTGCGCATTGCATCCTATTGGTGCATAATCACTGGCAATTCAGTGTACCACAATGCAATGCATATTAGTGCATTGCTGCGCATTCCACTGTGCTATAACACACATCTCTCCGCAAGGTGCATTGTGGGGCCATTTAGAATGGATGGAAACACATTACAACAATGCAGGTAACATACGTTTTCATGCATAGTGTGAATGGAAGATTGTGGACATATTTTATGAATGCAATAACTGTATTCAAAGCTCTGCAACACCTATTACGCAACACAATTCCATTTTAATTCATAGATGAACCCTCATTGGTTGCTGTGACTTACTGCATTTTGCCGTTTCCTATTAAATAAGTAGTGAGTGCCTCCATATGATCCGTGTATGTTGTCTTGCATCTCTTCTTACAGATTTTCTTCCAGTAAATGCTGTAGAATAAATTTAACCGGCAACTCCGTGATATGAAAACTTCTGCTCCAGGCATTAGAATGACAAGTTGTTTTCTTGTTGTAACTCAGTCAGGAGTTTTACAGTCTTGACAGAATATCTGATAGGAACAAGACTTCAGCCATCAGTTCTAGCTTATTTGTCATACTGTTAAAGCATAAATGATGGGAATTAGAGCTGCGGATAGGAATGGAAATGAAGTTTGAAGACTACAGTGCCTTTCTCTGTGGATTGAAAATACATTTAGCATTTTCACTTTGATTTCATAAAAAGTAATGTCTCACTGTTTGTTTTCTGCCTCCTAAAATCATGCAGTTTACACACTAAAATCAGGCCTTGGTAATAATGTTTGTTAACAGTAGTGTATTTATTAAGTAAGGTTAGTGTACTTTGTGTCATTTATTGGTTAATTACAGGGCATATTACATTTTACTAGCAGGTGGTGTTGCAGGAGATATATATAATAATGATAGCTTCTAGCCAAGCAGAAACAGGGGCTTTATGGAAGTGGAGAGAGTACTTAATGTAGTATTAAACTCTCACAGGGTTATTCACAAAAGGGTGAAGAGTTTGGAGAAGGCGGGAGAAGTGAACAATCTAGGACAACATAGCTGAACTGGAAAGTGAGCTGAATTGGAGAGTTTGTCCAAATCAGCTATTTTGTCCTGGATTGTTCACTTCTCCTGACTTCTCCAAACTCTTCACCCTTTTCTGAATAACCCTATCAACAGTGGCGTCACAAGGGGGGTGCGGCCAACCCCATGAAAAGTCGGGCAATCGGTCATGGAACGAGAGCCTGACAGTGTGAGGAGAGAGGAACATCCCCTCTTGCCGCCAAGATGGCCACCGGCAGGCGTCAATAAGATAACCGAGCATGCGTGATGACGCCATCACGCATGCGTGTGGCAACGTCATGCGCATGTGCGATGACGTCACGGCGGGGTGTCACCCACTTCTCTGCTCAGGGGGACACCCGGCCTCGGGACGCCACTGCCTGTCAATCTTTATTTCAATAATGAATCCAGATCAAGCAAATATAAATTGCTCAACAAAGTATTTCTTCACATTTTTGCGCAACCACTTACAGTCATCATGTTTACAAACAGCTCCAACTCTCTCAGCTCGGCTTCCCTGAACTTCCTGTCCAGTGTAAGATCTCAAGGGATAACACAGTCTCCAGCAGCTGTCCATCTACTCACTTGGGAGGTAGGAGGGAGAAGCAGAGAGCAGGGAGGAGGGGAGTGTCTTGCCTTGCTGTGTCTGTGTGTTTGTGGAGCTTACTAGTACACACAAGGGCAGCTCCATAGGACCATGCAAGGGAAAGGAACCACCCTACAACAGGAAATCAGGGTCAGTAGTCAGGGGACCAGCTGATTCTACAGGAAACAAACATTTTTAAACACCATGGAGGAGTATCCATTGTAAGTGATTTAGTCAGCATTTGAGAAAAAGCTTTAAAACGTTTAGATTTTAATATCACTTTAAAAAGCTGTAAAGCAAACATGTAGGCTACTGTTTTTCTACATGTAGGCTACTGGTTTTCTAGTCTCCTGGCCGTAATGCTGATCCTCTTTCTTCGGTACTTTAAATCAAAGATGCGCATAGGCTAATCTCTAGGATTGTTGATGACATGGGGCACCCTTTCCTGTGAACGAGCAAGAATATGTCTTGTTCTCTATTGCAACATATTGTTTCAACTGTCTTCTCAGTAATTTTGTTTTGAAAATAAAACACGTAGTCTAGTTCTCAATAGTAGCTGTGGAGAGCAGGACATCTTGGCCAGGCATTATTTCCTTCATTAGCAATAAATAGCATTCTTCATTAACCAGATCCTTGCATCCCAGTACACAGCCAGACTCCCTCAAACAAAGCCAGTAGATCCCCCTTATTAATCCAGCTCCTCCCCTGGCAACACTCATGACAACAAGATTCCCCCATTCCACAGCCATGCCCCTACATTCCTGGCCAACAGTATTCGTCATTAACAAGGCCCCCATTTCTCCCCTGGCACCCCTGTCAGCACTCTTATTACTCAGACTCATTTCACAGCCCAGCCCCCTCATTTATTTCTAGTAGCTCCCCTAAATTGCCATACTCCCCCATTTCACAGGCAAGCTCCCTCATTCATAACCAGCATCCTTCATTTAGCACATATCCTCACTGCATAGGCAGGTCCCCACATACACAGTCAATGCTGCTCTTCATTAACAAGAACCCACACAGACAGAAGCTCTAATTCAGTCAGAAGAATCCGCCATTTGCCATCCACTTAAACCTTCTCATTCCACAGCCAGGATTTCTTATTTAGGGAGCAGCACTCCTCATTTGATAGTTGCTGATCTCCTCCGCCTCCTCCATATTTCTATATTTCACAACCAGGCAAAGTCTTTTAGACAAGATCACCCTTAACATCTCAGCCACTCTCCCACTTGATTCTCCTGAGAGATTCTGGTGGCTTAATCTGGCCATACACTAATATATTTTAGTGTAGGTTGAACAAAAGTAATCTAACAGATTCCTCCATCCATACTAAACAGTGTAGAGGGAAAAATCCTCCCCGCTAGGGTATTGTATTCTGACAGCCGGTGCCAGAATACTAGAACAGTGACTAGACAGCAGTGGGCACCATCTGTTAGAATACTAGAACAGTGACTGCAGTTGATGTGGTCCAGTTACTGTTCAGCAACAATTTTCAGCCAGGCTCCTTTGCCAAAAGTCAGTTGAGTAATCAACTGCTGGACCACACACTGTCAGAATTTTGGCTGATTCACAGGAAATTCTAAAAGTGTATGGCCAGTTTAAGCTCTAGTGTGTCACATGCCAGGATCCTCTTTACTGCAAAGGCATATGTCCAGCTCAAGGTGTGTGAGAAGCAGAGGGGCTAGAGGTTTACACATTTAAGAGGCTCAGACATTCTATACTATATGATGTTTGCAAACCCCAAACGTGGGAAACAAAATAAAAGACCAAGGTATTTCCCCTAGGTGTGCAAGCCTAGCAAACCCTACAGACCATAAACAAGTAAATGTTGTGACTTTGCTCTGAATTTTTTCTGCCCCGCCTTTTTCTAGATCAGAATTCTATAAAGTAATGAAGCTGGTGGGTAAGCAAGCCAACTAGTCAAATAGTGGCATCTCCTATATTTCTTATATGACAGGTTTACTTCAAAACCAGTAAGAGTTAATTCTGCTTACACCAAAAGGTTTAAGGCAAAGGTTAAATATATTTAGAATTAACAGAGAAATCCACTTTAACCTAGTAAAGAATTCTTTTTTTATTATGACCCACAGTGATATTTAAACTTTAACATCATTTTTTACATTATCTTCTGATTTACATGAGGACCTAATTTCCTGTTCTGTTCTTTCCTCTGTGAGTGTGTAATTTGCCCTATAGGCGCCCAGTAAATCTGTTGCATTGTGTAATCTTGTAAAATTTATGATGGGGTAACATTTGTTTCTTGTATTATTCTTTACATAATAACCTTTTTTTAAATTTATTTTTAATAATATAGTGCGTGCTGTTATTGAGGATAGCGCTATAAGCGTCATAATCTGTTCCTTAAAGAGGACCTGTACGTTGGCAGCTGTACCTAAAAAAAAGAAAACAGAGGGCAAAAGTCTAGTCACCAGTGTTGACTGTGGTCTCCCTGCAGCTGATCATTTCCCCATTGATGACTTAGCAGAGAGGAGCAGTGCTTTGCCTGTTTATGTAAGAGCCCCCCCATGACCGGTGGTGGGTCAATACTCAGAAAAATGTAGAGGTGCAGAAAACACAGATCAATTCTCAGAATGAATGAATGGTATTTGCACTGCAAGCTTCCTCTCCAGCAAGGAGAACATGGAGCATAGTAGTAGTGACATCCTCAAAACTCAGTCCAAATCTTGTGAGGCTAGCAGCCACAGGCAGAATACTTTAGAGCCATGGTTTTCAACTGGTGGGTTGTGACCCAAAAGCGGTTTGCAACCCCGTGTTTAGTGGGTCGTAGTGTGCCTTCCACTGTGCTAGGTGAGAGGCTCTGCAGCACTGTTATTTCTTGTGCTGAGCAGCCACTCAAAATGCCCAGCACTGAGTGTCTGCATGAGGTGGGGGTGGGCAAAGGGTATGGCCAGGAGGGGAGCTCCATCGATACATGCATTGCTTACAGCTCACTCATGCACACTGTAGAGGTGCCTGGACTGGAGCGATGTCGCGATCTGGCTCTTGGCACCTCTTCAGGGTAAGCAAGGGAGCTGTGCAAGCAATACACATATGGATGGAGCTCCGTCACAGCACAGCAGCTCAAACTGGACCCCAGGCTTCAGTTCTCGTAAGGTAGGGAGACTGGGTGGATCTTAAAAAAAACAAAAACATTTTTGGAGTGTGTATGTTTGTGTGAATGTCTGTGAGTGGGTGAGATTGTATCTGTGGTGTCAGTATTTTTGTGGTCCCGTTCACACTAGTGCAGTGCGCTAATTGCTTGTCCTGTGCAATTAACACTCTGTACTACGCAATCGCACCTAACGTGCGTTCTGGGGTGGGAGGTACATTGCGTTTTCATTCATTTGAATGGCAGCCCAAATGCACTTCCGCCCCCAGTTCGATCATCCACACCATAACTCGCGATACAGCAATTCCATGTGTTACAGTGCGGTGCAACTTGGGTCGCAACATAATGACCAAGGAAAAATGTGGGTTCTGGGGTTAAACAGGTTGAGAACCACTGCTTAAGAGGATCTCACTCTGCAGATAAATAGCTGTTAGGTTATAGAGCAAGAGTGCCTAGACACAGAAAGTGCACTACAATCATTTTTATCCATTACCCAGCTATATTCAGAATGGATAGTTCTCGGCAATCTGTGTTTCTAGGACCTGTAACAGGTGCATAGTTTCTATTGTTAAAGTTATGACTAGGTATAAGCTAGTATATCAGCTCTTCAAACCATTTTCAAGGTGAAAGTTAAACTCCAGTCAGCAGGGATGTCCCTAGACTTTTTGCCACCTGAGGATGGGGGGGGAGGGGTAATGCTGGTGGTGCTTTATATGCACAACCAACAAACAACCCCCTCCCCCCGTAACATGCACTACAGTGATGACACCTTGTAATCCTGATACTCAAATAATGATAACAGGCAGAGTTCCTCTTGCTCTTCCTCTGCTTAGCAACCTGGGATGCTCTGGCTGGAAAGGGGGCACTAGGCACACCTGTCACCCCCCACATGACCCAATGAGATGCCGCCTGAAGCAACCACCTTAGGCTGCCTCATTGTAATGATGGCCCTGCCTGTCAGTAAAATTTTAGTAGTATATGATTCACCCCCCACACCTGAACAACAAACTTTTAATGCTTTTTTTTATTCCAGGGAATGTTTAAAGCAGAGCAATACTTACATTATTCCAAGCGTATCCAACTGCTGGTCCTACCTTCGACACATACAAGGCAAAAATTCTGGTCCTGTATTGTACATGCTGCCGTCAGAAAGGGAGTGGTCATGTGACCAGTGAAGATGAGCCGCTTCATTGGACCAGTCATACGGCAGTATTTCTCTGCTTTGATACAAGATAATTTTACTATTGATGACCCATGATGATAATACAGGAAATATAGCACAAAAAGAGGAGACCAACATAGCTACTGCAATCGTAAAACTTAGAAATTATACCTGACATTTGCATATAATCATGCGGGACATTTTTAACAAAACAAAACATGAGTGTTCATCTTATATCTGCAATTACAGATACTATATATATTGGAACATTTCCTTTAGCGATTTAATATGTTCACATTAAATGGTAAGGTATTTTTTTATGGTACGACAATTATGTTTTTGTAGAACTCTGTTGTCAACTAACATTCTGTAGTCCCAATTTCCTTGGGGACCCAATCCAAAACTTCCTTACCTGTTGTGTTCTGGTAAATTATTTAATCTAGGTTGAAAAGTAAAGTACTTGACCTTTCTGATCTTTAAGTGATGCTTTCTCTGTTCTTTAGCTTGACTGATCTTGTTCTGGAAGATTAAATATTACTTTGTACTTTCCTTCAGTGAATCCACATGTCTAGTAACTGTAAAGAAGTAGGTTATAAACGAAAACTCCATTGCCCATGTAGGCGATAGGCCAAGACCACACAGAATCTTCACGTTTGAATTGTATATCTTTATGCTTTTAACTTATTTATCTTCATTACATACATGCTGAACAATGCCATGTTATTAGAAAAACATCTCCACATGCCAACTGACAACAGCTTCAAATAAAAATTTAGGACACCCATACCTCCACCATGCCCAAATAAATCGACACATAACTTTTTTTATAAAACCACCTACTCTCCTGCCTAGAATCTTGCTAGTAGAATTGATCTGTAAAAAGATGATGTTAGATGTGGACCAAATTTCATGAATTTGAATTTTAAATGTCAGTGTTTTTTGGCAGGCTGGATTCCCAAAAGGTTTTTGGGAGAAAGGGACCAACGGCTGCTCCAAATTCTGTTTCTGCCATTGCCTTAGCTTTGGTGACTGTGCCACCAGGTCCTACCCTTCTTCTTTACTATCTATGATAGAATTTTCAAAGCCAAGTGGGCTACTTCAACCCATCAGACAGGGCAGCCAGGAGCCTCCCAAAATATTCTGCACAATTTTGCATAATCTTTTTTTTTAATAGATTTTTATTAAAGTTTAAAAATATTTCAACATATTTCTATAAGAATATAGAAAAATACAAACTCAGAAAATATAACAGAGCATTTTGCAAAAATGCGTACCAAAGAAAAAAAAAATATTACATATATCATTTCCAGTGTAGAAAAGCATGTGGTAGGGGCAAACATTTTAACCCGTTGAAGTGGATGAATGCCACACTTTCCATGGTTCCCAATATGAATCAAATTTGAGCAATTTGGAATTACGAAAAGCTAAAATTATAATGTAAATGGACCATTTGTAGGACTTGGTGGACAGTAGGAGAGTCAGATGACTTCCAATTTCTTGCAATCAGTAGTCGAGCTACAAGAACACATGTGCAACTATTATGTGGAAAGGGTAGGGGATAGTGTCTATGCCCAAATTCAACAAAGCTAGTGCTGGGTCAGGTCAAAGCTCAACCGCTATGATTCAGGATATGATTGAAAAGATTTGGGACCAAAAGGAGGATAGTTTATTACAGGTTCAAAAAACATGGAGCAAGGTTCCAACTTGGCTACATTGACGCCAGCATTGGTTAGAATTTTTGGGTGAGAACTTTGCTAATCTGTAGGGTGTCAAATACCACAGACAAAGTGCAAAATTTTTCGCAGTGAATAAATCTGATATTAAATTTGTCCCATGGGCAATCCAGAACCTCATGGACATGTCGGGTATTAGGGAATTTTGCATAATTTTTAGAGCCCGATTCAGTTTCCCAGTTTCTCACTGCCTCATTTCTACTTGGCAGTATGTTTGGAAGAATAATAATTACTCTATTGTATGGAGTGGTGGAGCAGCTCAAGTTAGAATTTCAGCTATGGCACTTATCTTGAACGAAGTACCCTTTATCTCTAATTTTTGGGGGCTTTTTTGAAGGTGGCCAGGGGGGCTTGAATAAGCATCCTAATGCCATCAAAAGGGTCAATAATTATATATTATAATGCTGAGCCAGCTCTACACTTACTTGTGGTTACTATACATACTACTTGCCAGACCCAGGAACACTTCTTGTGTTTGTGTTACACTAATAACAAAACGCTTCCACACTGTCAAGCCTATACTATAGAACATAATGTCCTAGGCCAGTGCCTCTTGATATTTAATAGATACATCTGCATGCTGAACCATAAGAAATTCCTTTTTATATTGTTTTATAGCAGGACATCTTAAATTTTGCTATCAGGCCTTATTTTCCACAGAATGCATAACAATATTCCCCATAAACAGTGGTAACCCACACAATGCAACTCCTTCAAATGAAATGTTCTTGATTTAATATACTTGCAGAAAATCACATACAGATAACTACACCTGTCAGTTTAAATGTGACATGACATAGTCATGCAGCTCAAAGCCCTGTACATATGGTTACCTAAGATGCCTGTAGTCAGGGGCTGACTGCCAACTTTTAGCCCAGGGGGCAAGTACAACCCAGAGGCCCATGGTGCAGCAACTTGGCCCCCCTCCCGCCCTGCCTCTTGGGCCTGGCAGCGGCAAGCGTGGGGCGTGGAGGAGGTGCGGCATGTGGAGCCCAGATGTGGGTGGGCAGGTCTGGCAGCGGTAAGCGTGAGGCGGGGAGGAGGTGCGGCAATCAACTTAGTTGATTAGTTGTTGCAGCTCTACATTCATTCCTTATTTCTGGGCACAGTCCCCAGATTCAGGAGACCATCCCCTGACATTGCCACCCTGCCTCCCGGCCCAGTCCGCCCCTGCCTGTAGTGCTTATACTTGTGATATGCAGACACATAAAACACTCAAGAGTTACAGCACATTCAAAAGTTCACTTGACTGCGAGACGGGGCATTCCCCACCCCTCAGCTGCACATAAACAAAGGTGCAGGATGCTTGTGCTGACATAATTGACCTCATATGGCCCCATTGCCATATTATTTGCCAGAAGCAGAAGGGGCTTCCTTCTGGGTTTGGAGTAGCTGAGGTTCAGACCGGGTTTGGTCCAAACCTGCGCTCATCGCTACTTGCCAATTTGTATGGTGTGCTGGACCGATATCATTTGTTGGAGATATTAAATCATTTTAAAAAGTTAAAAATAGAAAATCTTAAGGTTCTTACGGGTTGGATAACATTCAAGGATATTCACCTGGCCTACCCCACCTCATCAAACTTAGTGCATTGACTGCCTTATCTCCTTTTCCAGTATTTCTATACCAAATACCGTGTAAACATTTTTGTGACTTTCTGTCATTTTCAAAAATAAAGAACATGATATAAAAAAGTTCAAACAGCTTTATAGTTATCAGGACCAAACAAAATTAAATAAACAACAAAGTATATTTATATATATTTTTTTTTTAAGGTCTATTATTTTGATACAACTGTTTTAATGTGGCTTGTTTGATAACAAAAAGAAATGTTTGACAAATCTTCAAACATTAAAAAAAAATTAAGAGAAGTACATGATTAATTTATCTGTTTAAAACACACTGTAACCTGGTAAAACATGGAATTATATAATTTATAATTTATGTCTGTTTATTTAATTAAAAATGCATGACTGTTGGGAATGAATGAAATCTACACAACTATTTCTTTTCTATTTTTATGCCAAAAAGAGTTTGATATAAAAATATGCTTAACTTTTCTGCAATAGCTAAGTACTGTATAATAATGCAATAAATAAAATATAAATAATGAAAGAAAACACTTGTACTTAAAAGATGAAGGTGATCCTAATAAAGCTGAACACAAACTAATTTTAGTTTTAAAGCTTTAATTTGTTTGCAATGTAAAAAAAGAAACTTACTGGAAGTGCACTAAATTGCTTTTGTTTGTTTTATAGTTTTAGGGGACTTAGGTTGCCACAACTTTGGAGGGATTTTTACCATCCAGTTAACCTTTAAAAACTTGGCGTGCCCCTAAATATTGATGATGGCAGTGTTGAAAGAAGATGCAGTAAAGTTAATCTTAAGATTAAAAATGTTTTTTGGGAACTCTTCACTCTTTATTGCTTCTAAAATAGCGAGTCATCCTTCTCTCAAAGGGGTTGATTTACTAAAGGCAAATAGGCTTTTCGTTTTGCAAGGGAATTAGCTTGATGAATGTGGTGAGATTTCATTTTGCAAAGAACACCCAATCACATGGTAAATAAAATAACAGTATTTTTGCTTGTACATGAGGAAATGATAGAAGTTAGAAACGCTTCACCTCATTCATTAAACCAATGGGAAACTTCCCCAGCATAGTTCAAATTCCCTTGGAAAGTAAAGCCTATATGCCTTGTAAATGAACCCCAATATGTCTCTGCATGGACAACCTTAAAGTGACACTAAACTCAGGAGCTAAACAATCTCACGTTTATTTACTAACTTGTATTGAGTTTGGAGTGGTGGCTACTTTACGACACACACAGGGACCATGGGGAACAAAAGTAGCCCCCCTCCAGAAGGAAGGACAGTGTCAGCACCAATTCAGAGATGATTTGAGGATCTACAGCCGAGTGATACACAAATAAGATACATTTTTGTTAATAGTTAAGGTACTTCAATGCATTTTTAAGATTTAACTCCTGACTTTAGTGTCACTTTAAGGATACTTGGTTCATTCCATAGTATCCATACAATCGAGTGATACACAAATAGAGTACGGTATTGTGAATAGTTGGAGTACTTGAATGCATTTTTAAGGTTTAACTCCTATGTTTAGTGTCACTTTGACTAAATATCTAAATATATATACAGTATATATACACACAGCATTTACAACTATATTTGTTATGGAATGGCTACGAATCTTTCTGTGAAAGCTAATTTTTGTTTACGTGTGTTGCCAGTCATCTTTAATTATGTCTGGTCTGCACTAGACCTGAAAAGTAAGCAGAAAATTAGTAGTTCCTTATATTGCAAAAGGATAATTTTCTGTTTCCAGTAACCTGTGCTTCTAGTGAGTAAATTGAGTTCTATATGCATAGATAGTTCAGTCTGTAAATGGCATAAAGACCACAATCAGAGTTTTGTGATTAATAATTCATACCCTGAATGGACAAAGGTTGTTAGTTGGGGTACACAAAAGTTCAGTATTGTATTTAAATGTTATCGAGCTTGGCATTAACCCCTGCACGACCCATGACGGGATAATTCCGTCATGAATGCTTAAGTGGTTAAACAGACTCCCGGCAGCTAACAGCTGTTAAGATTTGTAGAGCCGGCGGCTAGCAGTCATTTTAAGTACTTTTCAGGCCTAAAATGTGGATTATAATATGTAAACAAAAAATGAAAAAAGGTATTTTTCCATAAGGGGTTAAAAGTACAATTTCTGTGTTTGCAGATGACAAATACTTGTCAAGTAGAATATAGCCTTTGCAAGATAGCTCTCACGTACAAGATACCCTGGATGCACTATTTGACTGGGCAACTGCATGGCAAATGTGGTTTTAGGTTGATAAATGTAAAGTTATGAACTTGGAAGGAACATGGTAAAAACATGCATGCGGCATACGATGTAAAAGTAATGGATAGATATCTGAATGTCCCAGTTGATCATATACTTGATAATGAAGTATTCAATATCAATTTGGAGCTTCTGGAGTAAGCAAGATTTCATTGTCGAAGCCTTGATGATGTAATGAGTAGGACGGAGCCTGGATACGAATGAGTGCACAAGTAACAAGTGGGGGTTCATAGCCGTGCGTATACTCATTGGATTTGCAGAGGAGTGATTTGCAGCATCTTGTAAGTTTGTTTTATCTGGTGTTGTTAACAAAATAGCTTTTCTTTTATACTGTATTACACTATATGATCTTTTTCTTACAATATATGAACATCTGCAAGATGATGATGATGATGATGTGATAATGTACTGTAAGAAGATAATTGCCATGATTGCAATTTCCACTGTCAAAGTGTTTATGACCTCTTATGACATAAAGGTCCTACATAAAGGGTGAACGGCATTTTGACAATTGGGAAACGGGAGGTAATGGATACCCCTTGTTCACTGAGTGGTTTGACAAGAGTTGGCGTGGAGTGACACACCGTGAGTCCTTAATTAGACATTTTTCATCTACACAAAAGCACTTTATAGTAAAATAGAACTTCACTTTCATGTTATTGGGGCAATATTCACCATTTTTTACTAGAGTTTAAATGTTTGTATTTAATTTTTTTTGCACTTTATTTTTCACTGATGTTTATAGATATAGCATGGTGTATATGTTGATTATTTAAGGGTTTTTATTTCTTCACATGATTTGGTTAAAATGTATGATGCTCTGGATCAGCTAAATGGTTAGGGTTTTTTCCTGGAACTTGATACACATATTGAGATGTTTTGACTATTATCTTTGGCTATGCAAAGTTAAATAAAATTTAACTTTAGAATTTATTTTCTAAATCATTTTTCCATACTTTGCACCAGAAACATATGCATTATGATAAATGGGACTGATGCACTGATACCGTTTTGCGGTATCGAGTATGAGCAGCTATATTTTTTCCGGTATTCTGCGATACCGAATACCGTTACCAGCATTCCCAAGGGACCATGGGTCCGGCTAATCAGGAAGCCGGACAGTGGGTTATGATCGTGACCATTGCCTGGAAAGCCAGTGTTCTATCGAAAGAATGCCAGCTTTACGTTCCCTCATGGCACTGCATATAATCTTTGAGCAAACTGTGTTTGCAGCCAATCAGCAAGAGAAGGAGATAGCCGGATAGGTTGTGCTAGGGAGATGTAGACTGTGTTATCATTTTTAGTATGGGAACATGGTGGAGTGAAGTAAATTATTGAGTCTCATTTGTGGAATATGTGATTTGCGTACAAACTAAGCAGAGTTACACAGTCACAGAGCATGCTTTGGAACTTTGAAGCTGTATTATCAGACACAGTATTGCTCACAACAAAGCATGTTTACAGTGATACATTTACAAAAGGCAAATGGGATGTCCATTTTTCAAAGGGAATGTTGCCTTAGCTTAGTGAATGAAGTGAATATTCACTTTGCAAATACAAAGGATACCCAATCACATGGATGGAAAAAAAAAACAATGGTTGGATGATGGAAGTCAGCAGAGCTCCACCTCATCACTAAGCTAAGAGAAACTTCCTTTGCTATTTGTCTTTAGAAAATCAATCCCATTGAGCAGTGATAGGCGAACTTTGGCCCTCCACCTACTACAAATCCCATTAGGCATTGCAAGACTCTGACAGCCACAGGCATGACTCCCAGAGACAGATGTATTATGGGTTTCATAGTTTCAACACAGCTGGGAGGTTGGAGTTTGCATATCCTTGCTTTTTCTAGCTTTTTCACTATTTATGCAAACATCTGATATTAGATTGAGAGGTGCCATTTGCCACTTGTGAACAACACTTCCCAAAATTACTTTATTTAACAAAGTGCGTCACATGTGCAAATTGTAGACAGAGACTGTGTTATCATCTTTGTTATGTGATCACGGTGAATGGAGTATTACAATGACTCACGTGTGGAATATGTGATTTGCATACAAACTTAATGGAGTCCAGCAGGCACGGAGAATGCTTTGGAACTTTGAAAATATGTGTTATCAGCCATTCTATTGCTCATACTAAAGTCAGGTTTGCTTTGCGTGTTCAGTGGGACTATCTCACACCCACAGGAAGCAGTGACTTTTCATTTTGATTGTCTAAATGTGCGCTGCAGATATAGGGTGCCCCCAAACCCCAATCTCTGATGAGGGATAATTACCTATGAAGTGGATTAACAATTACTTCCAGTGGAGTGTGAGGGAACTACATAGCTCAATATACCAAAGCAGCATATACACTGAGTGGCCAGATTATTATGACCACCCCATCAGTACTTCGTTGGGCCACGAGATGACTCCACGAGATGACTTCATTGGGCCACCACGTGACTCCACGAGATGTTGAAAGGTGATGCGAGGAATCTGACACTGCACTGTTGCCCTTCTGTTGTCTTGTACCAGTCTTGCCACTCTCCGTTCTGCCCTAACATTGACTAGTTGCTGACTGCCACAATTTGCATGTTCAGACCCAGATTTTCGGCTGGCAGTCCAGTTTTTAAACACTTTAATAACAGCTGCTCTTGAACATTTAACGAATTCTGCTGTTTTGCTGATACTCGCTCCATGGCTCCGTGCCAACAACCACCCCACTTTCAAAGGCTGTTAAATCGCGTTGTTTACCCGTATCTTCAGAAAAAAATCACTTCTACTGTCGTGGTAAACAACCTGCTTCCCTATTCATAATGGTCTGGCCCTCTAGCAACTTCAGCGCGAAATTATAGCTAATTATAGCTAATTTGCCTACAAACATCAGGTGGTCATAATAAACAGGCCACTCAGTGTACATTCCATAGTGTTATGGACAATTTGCATTAAGCTATGAATTCCTAAAACTGCAATATTAACCTTTGTGCTACTTGCATCAACTCTGCTTTATGGCAATAATGACTTGGAGAATGTGATAAACTGTGATAAACTATAAGGAGATTATGTGCCCATTATAGGTGAAGTGACTCCACTGGATATCTACTGCATCTGGGCTTGACCTGGGGCCTACTGCTATGATGGCATGTTCTCAATGGTAAGAAAGGGTTCGGAGTATATTTTACTCTGATAAATAGAAGGTTCCTTTGAGCTCTCCCTAGTGGGAAATGGCAATAGATGCTGATGATGACAATATGTTATAGGTGTTGACTGCTCATGATATCATTGATATGTAAGAACCTGTGATATTTTGGATCTGGCTGATGTGCTCATTTTATGTGTGTACTAATCTCCAATTATATAGGATATTGCAGCGGTCCTTCATTTTATCTGGGTATTACCATGGTATTTTAACATTACCATGTACTAATACATGATCTCTTAAGTGTACACAGCTTTTTTTATTTTCTTTAGTTTACTCTTTTGGCTTTGGTTTTTGGTTACTGCTTGATACATATTTGCTATTCTGTATTGTTGTGTCTGTTGTAGTCTGTTACTCTGGTATAGTTCATTAGATAGAGATTGTTTCTTAATGTAGTCAATCGCACAGTATATCACACAGCATATGGACAAATGCCACATAATACTTAATAACATAATTAACAATTAACAAAATACAAACGAGACACTATATGTATTGGAATATGTATAAATCAGGTCCTGGAGGTACAGAACATCAAATAAGATGCTATGCACAATATGGTCCTGGACACATTTGGGCAAGGGGGAGAACAAAGAGCTAAGGGCAGGGAGAGGGGAGAAGGGGGGGCTGCAAAGTCATGATGGTGAAAAACACCAATGGTGAAAATGGGCGTAATAAATGTTTGGGTTGAAAAGGAGGCCAGATGAATTGTAGACTTATGGAGAGTGATACAGACTTAATGTTGAAATATAGCAGAAAGTAGACTGCAATACCTCCTACATGACCAAGGGGAAAACTAATGTCCCAAAAGAGTTTAAAACAGAGCTGAAGAACTGAATAGTATCCAGTCCAACCACACTTGTATGTAGGGATCCATGTGATCACGGTCAGCTGCCAGCAGGCTCTCCAATATGTATCATCTTATTCATGATATTAGCCCAAAAAGACAGTGATGGTATATCATATTTCCAAAATTTGGAAATGGTCATTCAGGCAGCAATGGCACAAAATTGAGAAATATCAGTTTGATGCTTTTATTGGAGCCTGGAATCAGGGACAACAAAGTGGTTTCTGGAGTCATTGTCTTATGACTCCTTAATCTTATCGCAACTCCACCTTTGTCAGACGTCCCAGGGAGCTAGTAGTGAGATGAGGAACCCACTGGCAGTAAGCGGTACAAGTTTAGGGATAATACAAGAGGGGTAGTCAATATCCAATCTGGGTCGAGGCAGGCAGCGAAGGTTCTAAGGCGGAAGACAGTCCAAGGGTCAGCAATCGGGAAGGATACAAAGGGGCAATAGGCAATAGGAGGATCAGCAGGGAGGCTAGGCGTTCACCATAAGGTGGAATAACTCAGCAATAAGCCAGAGCTCAGGCCAGGTTTTTATAGCCAGGGGAGGTAGGACCACCCCCTGGTCACCGAGGGAACCAATGGCAGGCGAGGAAGATGGAAGGTGTGTACTGGGAACCTCCCCCAGCAAGGCTCACACCTGATAGCCAGATGACGCAGAAAGGCTATGCGCGCGCAGCCTGCGTACTGCGCATGCGCACACGCCGCGCGACTCGCGCATGCGCACCTCGGGCACCAGGTGTTCTGCCGAGCTGAAGGGGAACCTGTGCCCTGTGCCGTGCCCGTGGTCCCCGAGTAGAGGTAACACCCCCTGCTTCCTGACAACCTTGTATGAAAATGGGTACTTTTATGTTGTAACCATCTTCAGCATATATCAGGGAGGATGGAAAAATATGGCGCATTATAATTGTACATTGATGCCAAAGTGAAGAATATTGTAGTTTTTTTCATTGAAGTGATTAGAAACCACGGATGTATGGGTCAATAAAAACACCTTTTCCCAGTTCTCCTCTGAACGTTCGTGCCCTAAGTACTTCTTCTAATCTTTTAGATTGTAAGCCCTCACGGGCAGGGCCCTCCTTACCATCTTGTCTTGAATTGCATTGTGATTGTAATGTCTTCCTTATATTGTAAAGCGCTGCGCAAACTGTTGGCGCTATATTAATCCTGTATAATAATAATAGTCAATCATAAAGAGCATTTTCCCCAGACATACCCCCTCTCTCAAAAGCCAATATAGAACTGACAGAGTATGGTCAATACCATCTCAAGCTCAGAAAAGATTTCTAGGTTTCTGGGTTTTAACAAAGTCAGACAATTGAGTGGCTGAATACCAACCCTGCATGTTCTTTTGAACAGAAGAGTTAAAATTAGATTGAAAGGAGGAATGAGTAGATTGTAGTACATGTCACAATTGGACACCAGGTGAGCACCCCAACTAGAATATTTTTACAGAATGTATGCCAGGAGACTTGAACTTGAGGAAAGATTATACAAGTTGATTAGGTAGTCCCAGCAGGAAAAGAGAGACATAGATAGGAAGGACAGGAACTCGAGGGCTGGTCTATGGCTCAGTAGCCAGAGCAGGGATTTGGAGCCAACTGGGGAGATATTGATTTTCAAAGAGACTCCCACCTTGCACACTCATGCACTCCACATATACTCTCTTATGTACCTGCACATATTGTGTACAGTACTTACAGTTTACAGGAGACTAAAAAATCTTTAAATAACTGAATTCTGATTCACTTTGTCAATTCATTTAAGATTACAAGAAGAGGACCAATTAATCCCATTATTACCTGATTATTCATCCAAATCTTAACATGTGCTGTCACTATGAATAACTCTAATAACCTGGATTTTACCTGAGGCTAATAGAGCAGCCTCATTATTTCTGTCAGAGGACTGCAGTAGTGGAATTAACTAGCTTTATGTCTTCTCAATGATATCTTTATGTACTTCACATGTATTTGAAATATTATCTGTATTGTAGAAACAGTGGGCATGTCCTGGTTCTTGCATTATGATGTACTTTGCTCATAATACCATAACAGCGATGTTTGATAGCACAACATATTCTGGTATTTTGAATGGTGTCTAATAACATATATTCAGGCTTTCAAATTCTTAACAAAAAAACTCTAAAAAATGACCATGAAGATATGCACTTGCAGGTTAAAAGGGGCATCCAGAAATAAAAAATTCTTTATATGACTGGGATTTTTTTATACAATGAGGGGTACCCATCTCCCACACCTGCCTGGCAAATGACAACAAGACTTCTGTCCCACTGTTGTTCAAAGTGTTGAGCAGCATAAAGTTCAACCACATACAACAAGATACAACAATTCTCACAGGGCAAATTATTTTTTGGACATTTTTATGTTTAATTTAACATCAGCCTGAAAGTCTATATGTATCGGAGCCTCCAGCGACTGCCTACTGTGCCGCGGTCAGCCATCTCTGTAACCAACATTCTTCAGAGCTGGCTTGGCACATGGTTCTTAATCTTAGGTATGCACCCTTGCCATCTATTGGTTTTACTAAATAACATAGGCATTTCCAAGGCTGCCTGTGAGTTTACTGGATGGCATGGATATACATTTTGTTTATGACATGAAAGCATGTCTTGCTGAACAAAATGTTTGCTCCCGGTGCTCTTTGTTTTGATATTGTGTTTTGTGATAACTTCTGTCACTGGTTACAACTCCACCTCAATGCCTTCTACTCTGACAAGCACTTGTGTAACAACTAATCATTATGCCTTTGTTGACTTAATCTATTGCTATGATTATCTGCCTACCACATAGTATCATGCAGATGAACCCATACCTCTAATGGTTCCTACTGAAGAGCATATACTCTATGCTTCAGGAAAGACCTTGCTCTTTATTGATGATACTGAGGATATGCATTAACCATTTGAATATATAGATGCCTGCCCACACTGGAATCCATGTGTAGATACATTGGTGGTAGAAATTATCATTAACATCTTGGAGTGCAACATGTATATATGAAATTATCTTCAGAGTAACACTGTTGCATTTATTTTCTTGACCTTCTAATGGAGATGCTTTGTTTACGTTCCTTTTATGCTATTATTATTCGAGAATATTGGTGTCTGGGTAGTATTTTTGTATATATACAGTATTTTCTTATTCTTTGAGGTTTAACAAATACTTTTTTTAGCCACATAAATATAAAATATTGCATATGAACATTTTGTATTCATTTAGCACACAGCTAAATGAGCAGATGAGTAGTTAATTTCCCTCATGTAACTGCACAGACTTTTAGTTAGGAGACTGGCAATCTGAAAGTGAACAGCTTCTGCTACACTCTGTCCTTAGAAAATCCATAGTCCTTGGTGACTCTGGTATCATGGGTGCACCCTGTATTAAATTGCCCCCCAAACCCTGACAAATGTATCTTATTTGTGCATTTCTCAGCTGTAGATCCTCAAATCATCTCTGAATTGGTGCTGACACTGTCCTTCCTTCTGGAGGGTGGCTACTTTTTTGTTCCTCATGGTCCCTGTGTCTTTTGTAAAGTAGCCACCACTCCAAGCTCACTCCTGTGATGGACTACAATCTGAAGTTTACTTTACGAATTTTTGTTGAGATTGTAGTGTTTCATGGGAGTGAGCTTGGAGCAGTGGCTACGTTACAACACACACAGGAACCATGGAGAACAAAAGTAGCCCCCCTGCAGAAAGAAGGACAGTGTCAGCACCAATTCAGAGATGATTTGAGGATCTACAGCCGAGTGATACACAAATAAGGTAAAAAATGTTTAATAGTTATAGTACATGAATGTATTTTTAAGATTTAACTCCTGAGTCTAGTGTCACTTTAAGCATACTGGTTGGTCATTCTGTATTCCTGTCTTCATTCCGTAGTATCCATAATGAGAAAAAGTAGAATATTTTAAGATATGTAGACTAATGGCAGTGTGCAAGTGGGGAGCAGGGTCATGATTTCTGTCTGTGAGGGGCTAGATGAGGTGCCCAGAGTTTGGATGTTTGGCAAGAAGCTAGCACTGCAGCTGCCAGACATTGCAATAGGCCCCACTCGGGAATTATTTGAATTTGTAAAGGAAAGGCAGGACCTTTAAGACATCTCTTAGGGAAATTAGATTGAAAATAACAATGTGAATTATTAAGATTAGGAAGATGATGAATATGTTTCTAACGGTGCTTTGTTGCACATACATGATCTACAGTTCTCTGCTGCTGTTACTTTAATATTTTCATTGCTCTATACAATGCACACATTAAGACCAAAGTGAGCTATCAACTACAATAAAAAGTGTGGGATACACTTCAAATCAATCTAGTACTAATTTTTGTATTATTATTTTTTGCTTTATTTTATAGTTATTACATAGAAAATGTACTGTCCTTTGCTTTCTAAGAATAGTATACCATAAAAAGGAAGGACATGTGTATTGAATAGTCATATCTGCTAACGCTACTAAGCCTTATAAAAATCTATCATCCATGCCTATAAATAAACAATATACTGTAAATGCTATTAATTTTAAGGTGCATTTCCTGTAACCATGTAGAGATTTATGTTTATATCGTTATTTTGCATTCTGAACATCCAATTTCCCTTTAATTATCTCCATAAATTTCTAATAATATACATACTGTAGATCATTAAAAAGAAATTATGTAAATGTTTCAGCCGATAGTTAAAATGGGTTCTAGCTAACTTATTTTTATTTTTCAGTCTAAATTGATGCAATTATTTTAATATACAATTTCTTTTAAATTTCAAAATCTGATATACAAAAGTACATTTTAAAAATTATAATATATTTATAAATGCTTTTTTTAAATGTTTGTTTTGTATCCTATATGGTCAGTGCCCGTACAATGCATTGCCTAGTTCCAACATTATGCACAACATTTTAAAATAAATAAAATCCAACAATTTTAAAAATGGATGACCAACATTTTTATCATGTTCATTTACATTGCATTTAAACATTTATTTACAATGAACTTTATTGGCACACAGTAGATGCATGCACAATATAATCTAAGTGGTAAAAAATAATCCTATATATAAAAGGTCTCACTACTTATGTTGGTCTCTTTATTTAGGACTTGTGTGAATTATTTCTTAAACTAAATATAGAGTGGCAGCTGTGGTAGCAACACTGTGCTTGTTGAGCAGTAAATTCTATAGTGTTGAACTGTTCCAGTAAATGTTAAATGATTTAAAAAGACCTGACAGGCGAGAACAGCAGCCCTGGAGTCATGTAAAATGCAAGAGAAATACCACTTTATAGTCGTTTTTTAACTAATTTTATTATTTTATTTAAGCAAGAGAGCTCAAAATAAAATAACATCCTTATTTCTTTATTACAATATATTTTATATATAATTATGTGTGTGTGTATAGATGGATAGATAGATAGATAGATAGATAGATAGATAGATAGATAGATAGATAGATAGATAGATAGATAGATAGATAGATAGATAGATAGATAGATAGATAGATAGATAGATATTACTTGAGTTTTCCCCACTTAGAAACCTTTTTTCAGAAATATACATACATATATTTAAATGTATTTTTTTTTGTTTGGTTAGTTCACAGGAGAGAACAGCAAAGAATAAAAAAAATCCCAAAAAATAAATAGTTTACTTACTAATAATGTTCCCATTTTTTTCTCCATAATTTTACGTTACACAAACTTCTGTGGTGCTAGTGTTGGGGAATTGATGATTTCTCAGTTGGTCTAAAATATTTAAACCTTAACCCCAGGATAAGCAAATATTGTCTAGCTACAAGAGGTATGTTCTTTTTTCAATATTAGAATTTGTTTTGTTCTTTTTTTCCAGATCTGTGCAGTAATCCAGTGTTAAACATTTTTGTTTTTTTGTGCAAGAGCATCCTGAAAAAAAAAGGTCACTGCTGCTCTCTCTCTCCTTGTACATGGTGACTGGTCTTGTATCCGCCCCCTCCTGTAGTTTTCTGCAGGCAGCCTGTAGTGGATGGGGCCTGATCAGTCCCTCCTACAGCTCTGCTCTCTGAACAGCCTATGTGCAGCACAGGGATGATGTCATCACTACTTTTACAATGTAACAGCTTGCGTAGGCTCAGTAAGTGAATTTACGGTATATCATTCGTTGATACCCTTGTACTTGGAGGGGCTGCGGGGACAAGTCTAGCAGTCAAGCAGAATAGAAGATTAGGATCAGTATATCTTCTTTATTTTTGTCCCTTGACTAAATGAGCGCTTAACCTTTACAGTGTGGGGGTAGCCTCACTGCAAGGGTTAATTGGAAAAATCCTGGCGTTGCTCTTTAAGGAATTTATTTAAATATCTTTTTTTGCCCATAGTTAAGCTTTAAAGTGAAAAGAAAAAAATCCCATCCATGCCCCTTATGTATATTGGAAGGGCGTTGGCTCATTTCAGTGCAGGATTCTCTCCACTGATGTTTATCTGAAACCCTAATATGAACACCATTCACTGCATCCTCCTGGTATGTTGAATAAGTCAATCTTCATTCTATCGTTATATAATCAGCCCCGGGGTTTTGTTAAGAGAACAACTGTGCAGGTTCACTTATATCACACTGTTCAGAGTAACAATTCTCAAGCACTTTAGTAAATCAGGTTCATCAAGGCTGATTTTCATAAGGATTTGAGAATGTTTACACAAAATGTGTGAAGCTTCACTTGGACCTGTTTTTTTTTAAATTTAATATCATAGCACATATTAGTTTCTAATGTGTATTTAAGCATTTTAGCTCAATAATTATCAGTAGACAATCAGGACAATCTATCTTTGGTCTTATATCTTCCAAATTTAGTTAAAATGAACATGATAAAAGGTAAAGGAAGCCTTGCTTCCTTAAAGCCCTTGTGGCCACAATATGCCTTTATGGAGGTAAATAGGCTGTTGACGTAGTGAATGTAGTGAAAATTTACTATACAAAGAATACCCAAACACAGGCAAAGAGCATACAGGATTACAGCTGCCGAAGGCAGCCATGTGAATAACCGACCCGAAGTGAAGTGAGCCGAACGCTGTTCGGCTATTCACTTAAGGCTTGTACAGCTGATTTCAGCCGTACATCGGCTGAAATCACCTAGACATCGGCTTGCTTCAGCTGGCTTCGGGTCGGCCAAACATTCTCAGCATTTTCGGCCGACCCAGAGTGCAGGAGGAGTTCGACTCAGTCGATCCAACATCTGGATCGGCTGAGCCGAACCTCCGGCAGCCTACTCACTGCTGTTCGGCCTATTCCCATATGGGCCGAACAGCAGTGAGTGAATAGCCGAATGCCACCGAGCGGCATCCGGCCCGGCTATTATGCTCGGTACCTCCATGGTACCAAGCAGAATAGAAAAACAGTTAAAAAAAGTAGAAAAAAAAGTAGAAAACGATTGAGCGGAGCTAGCAGTGACAGCTAGCTCTGCCCAACTGTTTCCTATTGGCTGTCATTACAATGAGAGCTCAGCGGAGCCGGCGGTGATATCACTGCTGGCTCCTCTGAGCTCTCATTGTAATAACAGTTCAGCGTCCCCTGGTTACCTGCCTGTTTGCCTTTAGTAAATCAATCCCCATAAGTCCAAATGTAAAAATGCTCCTTGCCAATGAGAATGTTAATCAACCTTGCAGCAGAGACCTAGGGATGTACAACTAGTTCTCAGGCCTGTGTCTATTTAGAAATTTAGTTATATAATTATTGTAAAGTTAAGGGACACATACCAATGCTGCTAAACTTGGTCTGGGTGTCTAAGCATAAAGAAACTCTGGTAATTAAAAGGTTAATATATTTCAGCATATTTGCATTGTATTGGGTTTGTATTGCCTATTGTGCTTTTTAAGGAGAAAAAGGTTTAAGAAAACATTTAGCTTTAATAACTTTCAATTTAACGTATCTGTAAAAAAATAAATAAAGGCAACTGGACTTGCTGCATTTTCCACAAAGATGTTTCACTGATCATCCATCTAGCTTTCTCAATTCAGAATTGAGAAATTCTGAATTGAGAAAGCTAGTTGGATGACCAGCGAAAAGGCCTCAAGAAAAATACAGCAAGTCCAGTTGGCTTGATTTATTTTTTACAGATATACCATGATCTGGATGAATGAGAACCTTCACAGACATTAAAAATTAATTAATCCTTATAAAGTATTTAAAGAGCAACCACACTTTTCCTCAACACGATATAACACATATAACTGCTATAATATCCATTTTGAAATACATTTTGATAAAATGACGTTTACATTTTGGACCTGCTCAACATTGAAAAGTTTTTTGTTTGCAAACATGGAAACTGGGAGCATCTTGTATATTTCTGTTAAAAACTCCCCAGAAACTAAATTTTCTTCTCTTTCTAAGCAACTGGACTTAGGGAGCTATGTTTTTAAATGTTTTTATAAAATGTTTTCTTGTGCACGTTTTCCATTTTTTTGCACCAATGTATTCCTCCTAGGGATGCACCAATACCGGTATTTTTTAGATATAAATAAAGTGCATTTATATCCTTGATTTGTATTGTGTATTATTTATAGTGGTGCTGAAAGTATATAATAGGAAGGAAAGAGCTTTTGTGCCTAAAACTTAATAAATTGTGTGAAATTTGCTTCAATTATCCATTTATGTTAAAATAAAATCACTGTATGCTTATGCACTAGAGGGTCCCTGCTTCAAATCCCGGTCAGGACACTATCTGTAAGGAGTTTGTATCTTCTCCCTGTGCTTGTGTGGGTTTCCTCTGGGTACTTTGGTTTCCTCCCACACATGCAGAAAGGTTAATTGGCTTCTGTCTATATTGGCCTTGTATGGGTGTGGGATAGGGATCTCATTCTTACATTCTGTAACATTTGACTCTGCTACATGTTGCTATTTACTTGTATATCTGTAAAAAATAAGTCAAGGTAACTGGACTTGTATTTTTGTTGAAGACATTTCACTGTTCATCCAACCAACTTTCTCAATTCAGAATAACTTGTACAAAAAATTATCTGGGAATAAATATGGTGAATGTTGCTCCAATCCAAATAATCTGTTAGTCACAACAAGGGGGTCAATTCACTAAGCTGCCGAGGGCAGCCGAGTGAATGACCGATCAGAAGTGAAGTAAGCCGAACACTGTTCGGCTATTCACTTCAGGCTGGTACGGCTAATTTCGGATCGGCCTGCTTCGTGTGGCTTCGGGTCGGCCGAACATGCCCAGCTGTCAGAAGCAGGCTGTCGGCCGACCAATGGCCGGCCGCTTGGCCAGCTTCGGCTTTCTGCACGGCTCAGCCGAGCCCATGCATATGCGATCGGCTCGACTGAGCCGCTCGGCCATGATCGGGAGCTGTACGGGCTATTGTGAATAGCCCGTACAGCACCCCTTCGGTTCTACTGAACCGAAGGGGTCCTGGGGCCGAAGCTAGCTGAAGGATCGGCCGAAGCTACGGCCAGATCCTTCGGCAGCTTCGTGAATAGACCCCAAGGTGTTGATAGCATTTGCATAATTGGAGTCTAGGAGGTGTTAATAAGGAGGTGTTAAGACAGCACTGTATGTGGCAGACAATAGATGTCTCACCCCCCCCTCTATTCAAGCTTGGCATTTTTACATAAATGGCCTCTTTCACACCTCTCTTAAACCAGTCCTCCTCCCTGTCTAGGGTGCGTACTTGACTGTCTTCAAGGGAGTGACCTTTTTCCTTTTGATGTAGTTATACTGCCGAATACTGACCAGAGGGTTTGGCCCTTCTATGCTGTGCCATGCCCTGATGTAGCTGCTGATTTGTTTCACCGACATACAATTCTGAGCACTCCTCACTGCACTGGACTGCATACACAATGTTGTTCATCTTGTGTTTTGGCGTTGGGTCTTTTGGGTGAACTAGTTGTTGCCTCAGTGTATTGCTGGGTTTAAAGCAGACAGGGATGTGATGTTTGTTAAAAACCCTCCTGAGTTTCTCAGACACCCCAACTACATATGGAATGACCAAATTCTTATGTTTGTCATCCTTTTTACCCTCACTGGTACTCTTGGCATTCTTTCAAATGTGAACCTCATCCCTACTGTCTGTCAACAGAAGTATGGCAAATCTTTTCAATCTGCTTGCATTTATGGCACTATGCTTTTGCAGAGCATGCAGCCTAGTTTGTAATGTGCTGTGTTCCTGTATGACATAATTTTAAAAAATGGTCATGACTTCCACATCCTTTTTGCGACCAAATGTTGGCATGAGGCCAGATGCTCATCAACATGGAGAAACTGTGCCTTACCAGGATAGGGAAAGCTTTTCAGCCCCCCCAAGGTACTAGAGCAAGTGCACAGGAGAGAGAGTAGAATTTAGAGTCCTGATTTAAGTGACTTTACTGGACCTCTTTTTATGAGGAACAATTGCTTCAAAGTACCTGCAGCTACATAGTTCAATGGGCACTTGTTTTAAAGCCAATTAATTGCTTATAAAAAATAGGTATATTCTTGAATGCCCATAGCCTGGCCACAATTTTGTAATGTAATGTAGTTTTGTAATGTTTATTGTTTTATTTATCTATCACTCTCAATGAAATACCTACTGTAGACTATATATTTTGTATATAGCATTACATTTACAAACATGGACCATAAGGATTGATTCTGTATATGTGCACTTTTTTGGTAAAATAGAGCTATGCTTTAAGAAGCCACAATCATAAACATGTTTAAATATCTGTCATATAAAGGAACTCTTTTGTGAGATAAAGTGGGCACAATTAATATATAAATAGAGCAAATTTAAGTATTGAGGTCTTTGGGATCTCATGTACCAACAGCTGGTTTATCTGAGATAAATGTGCCTGAATGGCTTTATTAGACCTTCAAATGTACAACTGTTAGTGCAACCCTCCAAATCCCAGGTAATTAGGCCTTTCAATCAAGAAAGTGTTCTGTTTCTAGTAGCAAATGGTGAGTAATTACAGTCCATCTGAGAGTTGGATTCTCACTTGAGACCTGCCATCACCAGTCTAATTGCTTTCCAAGGAAACAAAGGTATTTCTGTTCAGCAATTACCCTTTGATTTTTTGAAATATGAATGAACTTGGACATTTTTATACTGAACCCTCTCTGATGAAATGTGAGGGTTGGGAAGGAAACTTCTTAGAAAATAATCAGGGTAAACATTTTTTTCCAGCAAATGAGAATAGAATATTGTAAAGCATATACAGTATAAGTAGAACACCAGCCAAAAATATATAAAAAAAAGATAACAAGATGAAATAAGATGATCATGCAGCATGATGTACAGGGCGCTATTAAAAAATCGAAGCATAAACATTTAGGGGGCTATTCACAAAGGGGCCGAAGGATCCAGCTGTAGCTTCAGCTGATCCTTCAGCTCTCTTCAGCCGCCGGAGCTCTTCGGTTCAGTCGAACCAAAGGGCTGTTATACGGGCTATTCACAATAGCCCGAACAGCAGCGGAAGGCTGCCGAGCCGAAGTGTCAGCCAAAGTGGGGTGAACAGCCTGCCGAAGGCTGGCCTTTCGCCCCGCAAATGACAGCTGGGTCTCACGGATGGCTCTGCCCAGTTGTAATGACAGATCAGCGTCCCCAAATGACTTGGGGACTATGAACTGTCATTAAACAATAACAACTGGGTGGAGCCGGCTGTGACATCACGGCCGGCTCCCCCCAGTTGCTATTCATTGGCCGGGACCTGCTAGAAGACTGTAGCAGGTGCTGGCCAATAGGAAACAGTTGGGGTGAGCTTGTTGTCACTGCTAGCTCCACCCATTTTTTTTCTTTTTTCTTTTGTAAAAAAATCTTTATTTTTGTAAATAACTATTTATTTACATTTTAAAAATCTTTTTTTCAACTTAAAAAAAAAACATTTTTCATTGATTTTCTATTCTGCTCCGTACCACTGAGGTACCGAGCAGAATAGCCGAGCCAAATGCCGCTCGGCAGCATTCGGCTATTCACTCAATGCCGTTCGGCCCCTTTGTGAATAGGGGCGCATGGCAGCGAGTGAGTTCCCGGAGCTTTGGCTCAGTCGATCCAGATGTTGAATCGGTTGAGTCAAAGTCCTTCTGCACTTCGGCTCAGTCAAACATGCAGAGCATGTTCGGCTGACTGAAGTGCAGCCGAAGGCAGGCGATGTGCGGCTGATTTCAGCTGATGTACGGCTGAAATCAGGTGTACTGAGCCGTAGTGAATAGCCGAACGTTGTTTGGCTCACTTCACTTCGGCGGGTTATTCACTTGGCTGCCTTCGGCAGCTTTGTGAATAACCCCCTTAATATATTCACCTTACTGTTCGTAACCACTAAAAGTGTGGCACTGCCATCCCGGTTCTTCCATGGAACAATGCCAAGCACGTTGGCACATAATAGAGAACTACCCTCTAATGTAAGGAGGGCTGAAGCTAACATGTGCATTTGCTGAGAGCAAATGGACCTCTTCAGCTTGACATGAGAGGATGACTTAGTAAAGGATCAAGTCAAAATCTAAGGGGTATTATATAATGGATAGAAAAACAAGTGTACTTGGGCAGTATTATAACTGCACGGTGTAAGCAATCATATTGTTGCACAAGTACGAAAAAAATGACTGCTTAACTCCTTTTTTTATTTAAAGCTGCACATCAGGACAAGGCAGGCATATCATAGATGGCAGGAGCCTCAAAACTTGCATTATCACAGGTACTACCATCTTGCACAACTCTATATATAGCATTTTACCCGTGTACTCCACATTAAGGCCCACATTTCTATTTGCCTGCTTAATTTACTTTTCCTGTGACAAATTAATAACTAATTCAAGAAAAGACAGGGGCACCACCACACTTGTAGAGTCCAAAGCGATTATTATTAGTTAATAAAATGTTGACAGAATGAAAAAAGCCAAAATGTTTTAGGGGTTCTCTAGGCCCTCCCTAAGGGCTTGTATACAAGTAATTGATGCACAAATAATAATAATTACAACCATAATTCATATGTAAAAAGAAATAAAATAATGTACATGAAATCCCTGTTACAGAATACATGTATATCATTTAAATTGTAATATAATTTATTAAAAGTAGAACACTCCAATTGGTTAATTTGTCACACGATAGTGGTGGTGCACCTCCCTGTACACCTTTTGTTTTGATGCACTTGGAATCTATTTAGCTGATTTAAAATGAAAGTTTAATTTGGCTTTAAATATATCACACGGACATCAGATTTTGTATTTCTGTCCACCCAGTCCTGAGAATTACAAAGTCCTGCTTCATAGCACAACCAGGTTCACATACACATCCCCCTCTCCTCTCCTTGCTGCCGCCTCTCCTCACTACAGTATTTACTCCACTCTGGTAATGGTAAATATTTTAGAACTGTTTTTACATTAGAACTGGCTCAAGTGCTTCAATATTTTGGGGTGTGCAATTGGATATTTGTAGAAACTGTCACATATAACTTTTGACATGATTTGGTGTGACTGGCGCAATACCACATAGAATTTGTCTTATAATATTGTTAATTTGGCGCATGGAAAATGTTCCAATATTTATACCAAACAACTAACATATCCCTTTGTTAATTCCCACCATTGTTTTTAAAGTTACCGATCTTTTATTTAGAGAGCAGCTACAGCCTGAACATAAAGCATATCCCCTGTGAGCATGCTGCAGAAAATGACCCATGCTCTGTGTGAAAGCAGTGGTCTCTCTGCAGTGGTCCAACATGCCTCCTGCTGATTTGTCAGCTTTATCAGTGGGGGGTATAACCTGTGCTGATTGCAGAGTTTTAGTTCTTAGCTCAGCAGGAGAGGTTTCAAAATTTTGCAAAGAAACCACTGCTTCCACATTGAGAGCAAGAGTTCTTCTCTACAGCATGTTGGCACAGACATTTCTACTCAGGAAACCAACTGTAAGACTTTGCACTCCTTCTGTTTTGATGCACTTGAAATCTATTCAGCTGATTTAAAATGAAAGTTTAATTTGGCTTTAAATATACAGTTGAAATACAGATAAAGGAGCCTTTAACCTGCCATTGCTGTATTGCTGTCCGTTCAGTCCCGATATTTACGAAGTCCCACTAGACAGCACAACCAAGCATGTAACCTGTCTGTTCTCTACTGCAGTTAGACAATAAAGCTACATCACCTTCTTCTCCCCCGCCTCCCCCAGTGAAGGTGCAGCAGCAGACTAATGAGGTAATCTCTCTGCTCACTCTGCTGTTTCCTAATGACAGCAGGTCCTTTGTCAACACATGTGAATACAAGACACCAGATTTGCTCCAAGTACTGGCCCACTCTCCCATATATGGGCACACATAGAGAAAAAAATCAAGCAAATATCAAATTTATACTAGCTGCATTTAAAATACAATAAATTATTGCATTATATTGCGAAGAAAAGACAAAAACAAATTGATGTATTTTTGCCGCCTTGGCAATGTTTGTGTTATGTATTTTTGTCACAATAAAAATTGATATGCAAAAAAAAAATACAAAAAATGATTCTTTCATTATAAACTGTAGTGAATTATTTGGTATGTAAATATATGTCTTGAGTTCAGTTTCAAGAAACTAAAAGACAATAGGCAGCATAAACAATAAATGTAAAGATGTGACAGGTAGTCTGTGCACCCCAGGCTGCTCTGACAAAGCCATTTAAGGTGAAAAGCATCAGTAGGGTGCCTCTGGAGCAATTGGTATTTCCTCATAAATTTGCTGTTTATACATTGATAGAATAGGTGGAAGCATTACATTGCAAACACTGCTTGGCCACATTGTAAACACTGCTTGGCCGCATTATACAAATCAGTAGCATATTCACAGCACAAGACGCCACCCTGAACATTCAATTGGGACCTAACTGCCAGCCAAAGCAGATTAAATCCACTTAACACCTTATTTCAAGATCGAGTACATGTGTGTTTGAACATGAACCTGAAAGTATGCAATTTTGAGAACGTTTTGTTACGTCTATGCTCATTGAACTTTTTTAACTTAACTTGAATTTATACAATCGGCCCTGTGATATTGTTGCTGTTGTGTGCAACACACATATGCATGGGTATGTACATTTTTATGTACATGATCTGTTCTGAATATCTTTGATTCTAGAGATGAGGAGCATTCTTTTGTAGAGCCTCATACAATACACACAACTGTAGAATACATGTATGTGGGTTCAAACACGTGGGTTGATATTGCCTCAACATTTATTGCTACAGAGGCAAGTAGATTTCCTGCATATAGTCTCATAATAATGTGCAAATATTACCATCTAATCTTTATGTCTGGCTCCATGGACCTCTTCTGGCATTCATAGTGCCAGGGTGTACCATTTCAGATTTCCAAAAGCTTCCTGCTGGGTGGATTACTTACCTTGATGGCTAAGCGGGCTAGCAGCACATATATTACCCATTAAAGGGTTTTCACGAAAAAATGCAGGTGAACTAACGCATAACACCCTCCTTACCCCCAAGTCCCCCCCCAGTCCCTGCAACACTTATCTGTAATGATAATGCCGTCCATGCCAGCCTGCATAACAGCCCAAGCACTTGACAACTTCACTACATATCCTCAGAGGCTGTAAAGCAACATAATGATTGCAAATGGGAGTGGTGATTGCTCAGCAAGGCCACGTGACTGTGCTGACTAATGAGAATCTCTTCTGAGCCTTCTTTCTTCCTTGACGGAATCCCAATGGAAATAAGAGATTCCGATTTTGTTTAAGCTTTTTTATCTTACTGGTTTCTGTCCAGTGAGCACTATATGAATGCCGTCATGTACTTTTGAGCTCTTTTTATCATTTGTAATTATTGATGTTTAAACTGGGATGCTGTTTTCTCTCTCCTGATATAGAGAGACGCATACCCATGTTTCTATGGGATTAGGCGATACAATTAAGTTTATGTCTTTATATTGGTAGCCCCCTCACCTTCTGTAGAGTGGCTACTAGAAATTTAGCTGGAACTGTAATCAGTCTAGCTGATTTGTATTTTGTTATTATCTGGTTAATTCCAAGTGTTCTGTTATTGATTGTACCTGCCTGAGTGAGGAGTGATCCTGCTGCAGTGTGGGGCAACTAATGAGAGAGCATCTAGAGTGTCTATGTCTCACTAGCCAATCATTTGGAGTTCTGTGGCCAGTTGTGCATGCTGAGATGTGGACCCTGGAGGGTTCAGTAACTGATTGAGGAAGAGAACCAGATAATCTGGATGGCTACTAGAGGTGCCTGTTACTGATATGGACCTCAGGAGCAAATCTGGTGTCTCTCCTATAGAAGGTCTCATGCCTATCCCTATTCAGCTGTTTCTCTATTTTCAAGTGTCAGCTTATTCATTCTCCTATTCATTCTGCACTGTGGAAGACCAAAAGGGATTGGTGAGTCTGAAGTCTGTTCTATTTTTGCCTTGGATGTCCTCATCCCTATACCCTCTCTCCCACTTATGAAGTTCTCCAATAAAGCATTTGAAAGGCACTTTAAGTGACAGGTGCCCAACTTCCTAATCACACATCCCTTCACTGGATAAGGATTTGCCCCTGAGAGTGAAATGTCAGCCCTCCCTACCCTTTGGGGGCCACCTCCGGCCTCTGGGGGTTGGGGGGCACTACATATTTATAGTCAATTATTCTCTCAGCATGTTTCTTTATAATCAATACCCTCAAACAGTCTCTGTATGAGAAAGAGGAAGTGTGTGTCTTTAAGTTTGATATATATTTCTTCTAACAAGTAGACCAACACCTGTCTATCAATTCCTATTATAGTATTTTAATATATGTCTAAAGTTCAGCTTTAAGCTTTAACTGACCAAAAGACAATTGGCAGGGTCTGTGCACCCAACATAAAGATGACACAATCTGGTATCTATGGAGAGGCTCTCCACAGACATGATCCACCAAGAGAGACCTACAAAGGAATAACCAATGTTTCTGAGCCAAAAGCCCCACACATGCACCACTTTATGTTTCATCCTCAAAAACTCTCCCATTCTCTCCACTGCATGTTTCATAAAGCCCATGTAGTGATCAGGACTGCGTCTATGAAGGCAGCACTTAACTTCCCATGGCCACAGTAACATTGACCCCTTTTAAGTTGGCCGTAATTTAGCTTTACCATTTGCTAACATACTTGCAATGTATATAGTTCACCTGCAAGGCATTATTATTTCCTATAAAGCAAGCAGAGTTCCCCTTAATTGAAGAAATCCCATAATCGGAGCTGTCTGTAAATATGAACCAGGCTATATATTTGTATCAAAATTTAATGAGAAAAGAAACAAAGTATACAGAATGATTACAACATAAAAACACCCAGTAACAAAGACATCTAAAATCAATTCCTGAACTGCCTTACCATGCAATTATATCATAAGTGAGTACATCCCTTTTTTCTGATACTCCTATATCCATTTTTCTTCAAACACAGCGCTTGTGTCAATAAACCGGTGACTTTTTGACCACTTTGGTGGTTATCATATCATTATTAGTACTATTTGATATTTTGGGCCATATCAGGGAGGATTTGTTCTATTTTTATTGATTTTAGATGTCTTTGTTACTGGGTGTTTTTATGTTGTAATCATTCTGTATACTTTGTTTCTTTTCTCATTAAATTTTGATACAAATATATAGCCTGGTTCATATTTACAGACAGCTCCGATTATGGGATTTCTTCAATTAAGGGGAACTCTGCTTGCTTTACATGATCTTTGAAACCCGGGAGATCTGTCTTTATTTTTGTTACCTCAAGCGTGACTCCTTCTTTCCCCTTTGTGTTGACATTATTATTTCCTACCCAAAAATATGAAACATATTTAATATCAGGTTGAAAAAAAAACAGTGTCCCTGTCACTTTTTGTGGTTCAGTCTTTTCTGCCCACAATTTTCTGCCCAATGTTTCGCAAATCTATTTAGCTAAATACCCTTTGTTCTTGCTCTGAACGTGAAAAGCGATGCTTTGTTGAGTAAAACATGTCTAAACTGTTTATTCCGTGTTATATAAATTGCAATAGACATCAATGCTCGAGTCTGTTCTAGAGATCTAAGTTATTCAAGTTTCTAGGTGCAATTCCTTACCATGTTCTAACCTGATTTGGCTGGGCTGTCATATCTAATTGTGCATGAAAATAGCACCGTGAGTTAAAACATCAGATTTGTACGCTGTTCTGTCTTACAGAGTTTTGTTTCCTCTCTGTGGAGAAACTTGTGGCTCATAACACAATTATTGTTTGCGCACTGCAGATTTAACTGATGGATGCAAACTTGTACTGTACAGCCTACATTTTGTCTTTATTTGTAGTGTAACTGTCATGTGTTCCTTATATTGAAAAGCGCTGCACAAACTGTTGGCGCTATATAAATCCTGAATAATAATACAAATAATATTTGTTTTAGGTATAAGCGTTTTATTGGAAAAACAAATATCTTGAAATTAAAGGAAATTTAAAGGAAAATTTTCAAACATTATTTGGTGGGCACAGGTATACACAGGGAGGTTATAAAAAAAAAAAGGAAGATTATCACTGAATACTAAAGTTCTTTGGAAGCACATTGGGATTGAGCTACTTAATCAAGACTCACCACCATGTGGACCAGCAGTGGTCCTCTTCCGAACTGAATGAGACTTAATTTCCACTTTTTCTGAGCCCAGGACATCACAAGCAATACCCTGTAGATGTGTCATCACTTTTGTGATGGGCTCATGGCACAATGTTGCAGAATATATATTGTGCTGGTGTTATGCATTAAAGACCCCCAGCACTGTAGGAGAGGCCAGAAGACATCTTAAAGAAAGGTATGCATAAACAAAATGTAAAAACAAAAATGCAGGGGACCTCCAGTGGGTCTGAATGCTTAGAATTAGAGCAAGAACATACTTATATACAACATGAGCCTCCCACAATGTAAATTAGCCAATTTTACTTGAGTTCATCAATTTTGTGCACTAGTATTTTAAAAGTGGGCACCAGTACTTTAAACAGTGGGCACTTTATTTAGAAAACAATTGACCTTTTTAAACTCCCAAGCCTGAAGATCACTACTTTATGAATATATCAGTAGCTATTGGGCACACTCAGTAAGGAAGCTGGTGAAATTAGAAGTTGTGAATATGATCCTGTTCTGTACTTCTTTATAAATGGGCACTAGTTGATGCAAGAAAAAACTGTTGTGATCCCACAGAACATTTGATTGTAATACATTCCCGGTTTATGTTTTATATTATAGACTGACAAAGGTACAAAACAACAACAAAAACCAAAAAAATATATAACGTTCTGAAAATGTTTAAAACTGAATGTATTATTTTTTATTCTGCAATTGTTGTTACAGTTACAGTTATAGTATTAAAAGTATCCTGCCATCTTCAGGGTACAGTGGACTTTTTTCAATGAACCTAAGCTTGCATTTGATCACTTTGTCATAGCTGGCATAGTAATCACATGATTGGAAACCCGATTGAATTGTCCCTGATTATTGGCGATCAGAATTGTCAGTATTCTAGGGAGACATTAGCTCCTAAGTGTAAGCAGCAAGGGTGCAGGGGTGCATGCAAGAGTGTATGGACTTTTTAAATAAATTTGTTTCTGTCCTTTACATTAAAGTAAACCTGTGTTTGGTTGCTATTAAAGGATTTGATAATATTTGATCATTAAGTGGCATTTATTTGATTTATGTTGTCTAAAATTGCCATGTTCAAAGTCTTCATCATTTTATGAAGAGTCTTTTTTGGTGAAACCATCATGTTTATGTACAAAGAATTTATTTACTTTGTCCTGTGTTAGGCTTTTCCTCCTCCTTAGCAAATCATAGCTGCGTAGGTATGACAGTACTTTCAGCCAGCACGATCTCGTGGAGTAGATTTAGTAGTTTGTGAGGGAGCTGTTCATTTGCATATTAGACTCTGTCAATTTGAAGAAATTAATAAATAAAACATCAATTGATTATATTTGATTATTTGCAAAAATAAGTATTTTCGCTATGATTTATTGATTTTTGAATTAGACGGGTTATCATCTTTGAACAGTAAGCTGATATAACTGATTTTGTTCATAATAATATCACGCAGATGATGGACACAGCTTAAAGCCAGCAGATTGTGTAACTGGATAGAAGCTTGAGCATACAGCAATTTCCTCTTTTAGTTAACTAATTTGCTGTAGCAAATCAAATTAGTCACGGCAAATGTAAGTGGCTTTAAATTACATTGTGGAAATGTTACATCAACTTAATTGAGACGGCATGGCTCGGCTGTGGGACCGAGCTAAATGAGCTTCTCCTGTAAATACACATATGGAGGGTCACTAAACGCTCTTCAGCAAGGCATTGCTTTTAGTCATTCCTGTGGTTTTTTTGTTTGCTGTTTCCCTTTCCCCTTCTTAATCTAACACAGGGCAGGTTATGAGCTTCTGGCTTTTTTTTTCAATCAAAAATCAACTTTATTGTACATAGGTAGTGTCTCAGCAATAAAGCCACATCTGCAATACGCATCTGAGATAAAAGGTACAGTTGGTCCATGACATGTAGTGCGAACATGGGAAGGCTACACAGCTCAGCAGAGCAGACATTATATTGTATGGCCATGCTGCCCTTAAGTATTATAATGAAACAGTAACCGGGTAAATGCAAACAACATGGCCAATACAGTCGGAGATCTATCATCAGGGTAGTGTGAGCCTCACGCATCCTTAAGTATAAGGACAAGTGGGATTGATAAGCAAACATGAGTTGGTTGACAATTCCTGTCGCTCAGGAACAAGTAGAGCAATAGTTTGCTTATGTATAGTATCGATGGGGATAGGTTAGGGTGAGGGGGGTGAAGGTAAGGGTAGATAGGAGGGGTAGGTAGATGGAGGCGGGGGCGAGAGAGCCAGAGGGAGAGGAGCCAGGGGGGGTAAAGAGCAGCGAGGTCGTGGGTCAAGAGTGTAACATTCCAGTCCCCACTAGGACTCAGGTGGGTGTTGCGGTCATGGCCTGGTAGTAGGTATCAGTGTCCTGAAAAGAGGCCCAGGGTCTCCAAGTAGTCCGAAAAGTCTCCTCGGTGTTCTGAAGTGTGGAGGTCAAGTTCTCCATCACAGTATATCACAGAAATCACTGCGCTGGGAATGCGTGCCTAACTACCTGATTGGACCAGCCGCAACAATGTGTATAGGTGAACAAATGTAAAGCAAATATGTTGCGCTCGGTCTATGTGAACCAACTGCACACTAAAGTTGTGTAAAAATTACAACAATCCGTGTGAAAAAATTGATTCAAGTGGATTATTTACATATGACTAGAAGGTTCAACACACAAACATAATAAGAATAATAAAAATCAACACTGGAACCTTCAGAATTAGTGCCAGTGATCAACCTCATTGGTTCGGCATGTATATTTTAAACACGTGAACCTGGCCAGCGGTGTAGTAAAACAACACAGAAATCTAAAATTTAAATCGTGATATTAATTCAAGCTGTGAACAAACTTTGAAAAGGAAGGAGGGGCTCTGTGGTGGCCCTCCAATACTCAAAAAAAAATAAAAAAAAAATAAAAATAAAAACGTGCAAAGAAATCAAAACTCTAAAATAATAACAGCAAAGAATAGTTCGTCCACCAGTAACCACCGGCCAGAAAGGTGTAAGTCATGTATACGGAACTTGTTGGCTTCACAAAGGCGCCAAAAACAAGGATCGTGAACACCAGGCGGGAAATCTGGGTCGCCAATCACTGGGGTCAGAGGCGAGGGGAAAGGGGAGATGTCCGTGGAGCGAAAAAGCGATCTGGTGACCAGGATTGTGGGCGCAATGGTGGGGTGGGAGCGCACAGAGGGTGACAGGGGGGCAGAGAGCCAGGGCATGCCGGCCAAGGCTGGGCTGGTGTCTTTTTGTAGTACTTGGCCATATCTGGGAGCCCGATGCCTCCCCTATCCTTGGGCAGAGTGACAGTGCTGTGTCGGATTCTGGGGGGAGCATAGGACCACAGGAAGGCCGTAAACATTTGGCGAAGGCGTCGAAAGAATATTGGTGGAATGCGGATTGGGAGGGCCTGGAAGAGATAGAGGATCCTAGGTAAGGTCGTCATTTTAATGGCATTGCAACGGCCAAACCATGAGAGTGACAATGAGTGCCAGGACAGGAGGTCCTGCTTAGTCTTCAGGAGTAGAGGGGCAAAGTTGGAATCATAGAGTCGTGCGGGGTCTTCAGTAATCGAGGTACCTAGGTAGGTCAGGGCGTCCGTTGACCAGGTAAAAGGAAAAGAGGTACGCAGGTGTTCCACCTCTGCCTGGGGAAGGGAGATATTAAGAGCAGCCGATTTTGAGAAATTTATTTTAAAATTGGAGAGGGAGGTGTAGCGATCCAACTCTTGTAGAAGAATTGGGAGGGATGAACAAGGATCAGATATGAAGAATATCAAGTCGTCTGCAAAGGCGGCTACTTTGTGCTCACCTGAGCGTTTCGATAGGCCACGGAAGGTGGAAAGGGATCGTATGCGGCATAGGAAAGGTTCAAGGGTAAGGATAAATATGAGCGGGGAAAGGGGGCATCCTTGTCTGGTGGCGTTGGATATGAAGAAAAAATCAGAGCGGACCTCATTTACACGGACGGCAGCCGACGGGGACGAGTAGAGTGCAAGGATCCACCGCAGCATGTTAGGACCCAGGCCTCTGTGGCGAAGGGTAGTCTGAAGGAGGCGCCACTCCACCCTGTCAAATGCCTTCTCTGCGTCGGTAGACAAAAGCATTAAGGGTGACGGGGTGAATCGGGCATGATGTATGACGTTTAGCACTCTGGTGGTGTTATCTCTAGGCTCCCGTCCCGGAACGAAGCCCGCTTGATCCAAGTGCACCAGACCAGGGATGTGGGGAAGCAGTCTGTTGGCTAGAATTTTGGCAAAGATCTTCAGGTCCAGGTTAAGGAGAGCTATGGGGCGATAACTGCTACACTGGGATGGGTCTTTGCCTGGTTTGGGTATGACCGCTATGTGGGCGCGGAGAGAATCACTAGGGAGAGAGGAGCCTGATAGGAGGGAGTTATATGCGTCCAAGAAATGAGATGAGAGAATGTCGGAAAAAGTTTTATAATAAGGCAGTGTGAAGCCATCAGGACCGGGCGCCTTGCCCGGTTTAGCCTGCTTGAGTGCCAAATCATATTCCCCTTGGGAGATTGGAGTTTCTAGCTGATCCCGTACCCCAGGTGGTAGAGTGGGCATCCCAGATTCCCTAAGGTAGCGCGTCAAAGTTATACCGTCGCGGGAGGTAGGGGAGGTACCCGGGCCTGCTCTAAGGTTGTACAGCGAGCTATAGAAGGTCTGGAATTCCCTGGCCATAGCGGCCGATGTAGTCAGTTTTGCTCCTGTGCTGGACGTAATGAGGGGAATGAGTGTCGTCTGACGGGAACCCCGCAGAGCCGAGGCCAAGCATCTGCCCGGTTTGTTGGATAGTTCGTACAGAGTACGGCGGCCTTGCAAGAGGCCCTGCCATATATTGGTGAGGAGGAGATCATTTAGTTCCGCTCTGAGCGAGACCAGCTCCTTGTGATGAGTAGTTGCTAAGGATTTTTTGTGTGCAAGTTCAAGGGTACGGAGTCTGGCGAACAGCTGGGCTACTCTTACCCCCCTCTCCCGTTTCATGCGAGCACCATGTCTGATCAGGACGCCTCTGATAACGCATTTATGGGCTTCCCAAACGACCGTGGGTTCCAAGGACGGAGAACAATTTTCGGAGAAATAGGAAAGGAGCGCAGATTCCTGTTCGGAGCGGACTCCCGGGTCCTGTAGTAATGACTCGTTCAGACGCCACGAGGGGGATCGGGGGACATAGGGGAGGAGGTCCAACGCCATGTGAACTGGGGCATGGTCTGAAAGCAGGATATCTCCAATGGACGCATCCACAACCAAGGAGAGGTCCTTGTGTCGGAGGAAAAAGTAGTCTAAGCGCGAGTACGTGTTATGCGCAGAGGAGTAAAACGTTAAGTCCTTAGTTTGTGGGTGCATGATGCGCCAAACGTCAGTCAGTTGGAGGAGGTGTAGTTACGATTTGAGTTTTCGGAGGCAAGAGTAGGGGAGGTGGGAGGCAGTACGTGACACGTCCATGAGGGGGTCCAGTGCAAAGTTAAAGTCTCCCCCGACCAACAGTACACCTTCCTCAAACTCAAGGATAAGTGGCAGTGTGCGTTGCAAGAAAGAGACCTGGTCTGAGTTGGGGAGGTACAGGTTCACTAAGGTGACCATGGTGTCCCCTATCAAGCCCTTCACGAATAAGTACCTACCGTCCGGGTCACTTTTAAGGTCCCTAAAGGTCCACGCCACTGATCTGGAGAGCAAAATACTCACCCCTTTGGACCTGGCAATGGGGGACGGACAGTGGTATAGGTGACCATGGTGTCCCCTATCAAGCCCTTCACGAATAAGTACCTACCGTCCGGGTCACTTTTAAGGTCCCTAAAGGTCCACGCCACTGATCTGGAGAGCAAAATACTCACCCCTTTGGACCTGGCAATGGGGGACGGACAGTGGTAAGAAAACGGGAAATCCTGGTTCTGAAGTTTTGGCACCCTGTCAAATTTAAAATGGGTCTCTTGGAGAAAGGCCACTTGTGTACCTGCCTTTTTCAGGTCTACCAGGAGTCTGGACCTCTTCTCAGGGGCTCCCAGGCCCTTGACATTAAAGGTGGTGAGGCGCAGCGGGGCCATAGCCGCAATAGCGGTGGAGGCCTAGCTCACAGTGCAAGCTGTGAGTGGGGGAGGAGGAAAGCGAGACAGGGAGGGGGGATA
>NW_017306448.1:1889656-1890769 GCF_000935625.1 Nanorana parkeri | reverse complement strand
GAAGAGGGCGCCACCCGGGGAGGAGTCCCACCGTCGACCCGTGTAGTGACGAGGGGGGGAGCACAACCCGTCCGCAACCCCTCAGGAGGGGGCGGGGGGGGGCAACCAAACACCAGCAAGGGCTCTCAAGCTCAACAGGGCCAGGGCCAGCACCCATATGGTACATTACCCCCACAGCTAGGACAGGGAGGGGCGGGAGACCTAAGGGTCAACCACCCCCCCACCGCCCCAGCAGCGGGCGATCAGGGCCAGGAAAGTTTAGTTGACGTGTGTGGGTACACAAACCAAGGAGAGCAAGAACAAGGGTACATAACTATAGGAACATAAGGCACATAGGAACCAGGATCAGACCCCTAACAATCTCCCCCCGCACCAAAGAGTCCAGACATCATGACCTAAAAGAGAAGGGAGGAAGGCATTAGTTATAAGAGGCAGTAGTGAGATGAGATGGTCCTAGCAGTGGATGAGTGCGGGGGGGAGATGTGGGGTTCCTGAGGGACAGCAGCGAAGGATACGTTGGGCAGTTCAAGGTTCATGGCTCCCCGGGAGTTGCACCAGCGGTTCCCTTCGTGAAGATCGGTTTCGGCTTCTTGCTCGTCGCGGGGTTCGCGGAGGAAGGGAAGTCATCTCCGCGGGATCATCGGGGAATTCCAGCCAGTTGGGGACGTCCACAGAGTCTACATCCAGAAAGCGGAACAGGGCCGGAAGCTGGTCAGGTGAGTGTAGTTGGAAGGTAGACTCGTCTCGCCGTATGATTAGGTGAAACGGGTGGCCCCAGCGGTAAGTGGCAGAAGTAGAGCGAATGAGATCCAACACAGGGCGAACCATGCGCCGCATGCGTAGAGTATGGCGGGATAGGTCTGGTAAGATGCGGACGGTTGCTCCGTCAAAGTCGGAGGGGCCTTGTCGCCATGCTTGCCTGATGATTTCCTCTTTCACAGCAAAAAAGTGCACCCTGCACAGGACATCTCTGGGTGCGGAGGGTGTAGGAGGGCGTGCGCTGCTCACCCTGTGGACCCGGTCAAGCTCCAAGGCTGCGTCGTGGGGTTTACCCAGCAGGGTGTTGAGGATGGCAACCACAGTGTCTCTCAGGTGGATGCCGGTCGTGGCCTC
>NW_017306448.1:1880322-1885240 GCF_000935625.1 Nanorana parkeri | reverse complement strand
CTAAAAGAGAAGGGAGGAAGGCATTAGTTATAAGAGGCAGTAGTGAGATGAGATGGTCCTAGCAGTGGATGAGTGCGGGGGGGAGATGTGGGGTTCCTGAGGGACAGCAGCGAAGGATACGTTGGGCAGTTCAAGGTTCATGGCTCCCCGGGAGTTGCACCAGCGGTTCCCTTCGTGAAGATCGGTTTCGGCTTCTTGCTCGTCGCGGGGTTCGCGGAGGAAGGGAAGTCATCACCGCGGGATCATCAGGGAATTCCAGCCAGTTGGGGATGTCCACAGAGTCTACATCCAGAAAGCATGAGAAAATTAGGGCATAAAGTCCTCTAAAACGTCGGTCCGGCTCGGTGACTGCAGAGCTCCCCTAAAGCGTGTGCTCACGGCGCCATGTCCAAGCCACGCCCCCATGAGCTTCTGACTTAACAAAATGTGTTTATTTTAATTTATTTCTGCAGATTTGAAGTGTCCAGTAAAGCGTGCTAAATGTACTGGTGAAAATATATAGTGATGTACATGCAGATGTGTGCGACGTCATGCGCCCCGCCTCCATGATGGCGGCACGCATGCGCAGAATGCACTGGTGGCCAAATCCAAAATAGCATAAAAACATTTTTTGTTTGATGAAACTAAAGAAAACATTTGTAGTTTCCGTTCATTTTGTCCGAAACTAATTTTTAGTCTTTGCACATGTCTATGGGGGGGGGGGGGGGGGGGTTTACATTTATTTATTTATTTTTTTCTTATTATTTTTTTTACTTTTGGGGGCTTCGGGGAAATGTCAGGGATCATTAGGTCCTGGGTCTTATTCTGCTATGTAGAGTCGGAGGTTCTGGTCTGCAGTTCCATGTTTTTTTTCCTTTTAATGTGGGTGCTGCCTATTGACTGCCACAAATGTCCATAATTGGCTCCTCACAGGACCCTGAAGTATTCCCATGTGACACAATTTTGGTCGTTGAGCAGCAAAGAGTGAAGAGAGTAACTTTCTAATTAGTGGTCGCCAGTACCAGAGGTGCATATGACATTGGCTGCATTTAAGCTTTTCTAAATTTTAAGGGCTTAAAAAAACGCTTTTTGCAGCTCTGGGAACCAAGGCTTCACTTATACCACCTGGACCTTGAGCCTGATACTGTTCAAGTCCTGTGATTCCTATGGGGGGAGACAATCCCAGGGGGGGATACCTAATAACCTCACCCAGACAGTTAGACTTGTCCCATTGATCTGATATGTCACTCAGGGGACTGTTCCACCGAATGCTCTCTTCTTTCTCTCTCTATAGTTTATACTCTGCTTCTACTCTTCCTCCTAATGACCTTCTTTTGCGTTTTGATATCCAAAGTGCCCTGTTGGCATTTTTTCCTACCCACTTGATGATCTCCCTTTCACAGCCTGTCATGTGACTGTGGTTTCAGGTAATAAATTGGGGCTTCAAGTTAACATTTTTAAAAATAAAAACAATAAATACAAAATAAAAACATTTAAAATAAAAAATATAAATTAGCTTAGGGCGAGTAGGAAGGAAAAAGTAATTTTTCCGAAAGATCAGTGTTAAGCTGTAAGGATATAAAAGCATTAATTGGCAGTCTAAGCTTAGCTTACCACATTATGCCAACATTTTAATCTTTTCACTGACCACTTATCACAAGTTTCTCATCACATCATGTACAGTGCATCACAAATGCTTGATGGCAGATGTCGTCTGTAAATTATTCTGATGCTTGATTTTAACAAATCATGATGATACCATCATTTTTCTATTATTTTAATTAATCCTAAATAATTCAATTAGTTTTTTAGTCATGGATGTATACTCCAGGTACATTTGCTGAATTAACAAACCTTGGTTAAATTGTAAAGTACTATACAATTGTCTTCTGAAATCAGGTGGGTCACATAATGCTGTTGTTACATAGTTACATAGTATTTGAGGTTGAATAAAGACATTAGTCCATCAAGTCCAACCTATTAGGATCTCATTTTTGGAGTAACTGTACCCCTGTATAATACTTGTACCCCTGTATATTACGGTCCCTTAAGAAATCGTCCAAAAGTTTCTTGAACAATTCCACATTATTTGCTGAAATCACCGCCTGTGGCAGTGAGTTCCAGACCCTAACTGATCTTACTGTGAAGAACCCCCTTCGCCCCTTGTGCTGGAATTTTTTTTCCACCAATTTTAGGTGATGGCCTCTAGTTTTTGTAACGGAGTTAATTTTAAACAGTTTATCGCTAATGTTGCTACCACCATTGAACATTTTGTACATGGAAATCATATCCCCCCTTAATCTCCTCACCTCTAATGTGAACATTAATTTAGTAGCCTTGTCTCGTAACTCTGGTCCTCCATACCCCTAATTAGTTTGGTTGCCCTCCGCTGGACTTTTTCCAACTCAAGGCCATCTTTTCTTAGTACTGGTGACCAGAACTGGACCGCGTACTCCAGATGAGGTCGAACCAATGATCTATAAAGTGGCAAAATTATAGACTTGTCCCTGCAATACATCCCCTTTTTAATACAGGACAAGACCCTGCTAGCTTTGTTTACAGCAGCCTGGCACTGCAAACTACCTTTCAGTTTGTGGTCTACAATGACCCCCAAATCCTTCTCCATTTCTGTTGTTGTGTTGCTACCATTATAAAATGCACCCTAGGAGAAGTAATAGTTGGAAAAGCCCATGATGATATGGAAGGAGCTATCAGTAGAAAAGGGGAGGTACTATGTCTCTATGAAGGGGTTGGGACGGAGGTTTCCAGTCCCAGTGAACACTAAGAGTTATGGTGGCACTACAATTGCTGCTATTTAATGGAAGCTCCATGGATAAAGCCTAGACAGAAAGGTCGGAACTAGATTAAGTGCCTAAAATATTAAAGATGATGGTGCAGAACAATAGTGTAAAAGGTAAGACACATATACACTGAGTGGCCAGATTATTATTATGACCACCTGACGTTTTGTAGGCAAATTAACTATAATTAGCTATAATTTCGCGCTGAAGTTGCTAGAGGGCCAGACCATTATAAATAGGGAAGCAGGTTATTTACCATGACAGTAGAAGAGATTTTTTTTTTCTGAAGATATGTGTAAACAACGCGATTTAACAGCCTTTGAACGTGGGATGATTGTTGGCGCTCGGAGCCATGGAGCGAGTATCAGCAAAACAGCAGAATTTGTTAAATGTTCAAGAGCAGCTGTTGTTAAAGTGTTTAAAGACTGGACTGTCAGCCGAAAATCTGGGTCTGAACGTGCGAATTGTGGCCGTCAGCGACTAGTCAATGTTAGGGCAGAACGGAGAGTGGCAAGACTGGTACAAGACAACAGAAGGGCAACAGTGCCGTGTCAGATTCCTCGCATCATCTCGTGGAGTCATGAGATGGCCCAACGAACTCATCTCATGGAGTCATCTCGTGGCCCAACGAAGTACTGATGGGGTGGTCATAATAATCTGGCCACTCAGTGTATGTGGTGTGAGCATTTTTATGTTCATCAGCTTCTGCTTTAAAGTCAAACTAGCATGAGATATATTTTTTGCATGCTAAGTAATGCATATGTGTACTAACTAAAGGTATGTATTGCATATATTATATCTCACAGAGATCACAGTACTACCCTGACGTAGTCTTCATCAGTTTTTCTCCTTACAGAAGGATACAACCATCTTTGATCATCCAGGCTCGCCATCTACTTCTTGGACTGAGATACTGGCTTAGAAATAAAGATGGTCATAGACAAATCAAGCTAGCCAAGGTTTGTCACTTTGATGAAGTCACCCTGTCTGGCTCCAAAGTGTTGGTGTTATGCCACAAGTAAATTAGATTTTTATTGAGTGCTGGCATTTTCTTGAATTTGGATCTGTATTGACTATATTGCTGTGAAACCCACCTTGTACCACCAAACCCAGGGATGTGGTACAGGATGACCTTTTTGCTGGCACAGAGATGATGCAAGCATGTAACTCTTTTGTGAAACTTGGATGAGCTCACCAATGTTTAACACAGATCAGCCCTTACAGCACACTCTTACCACAATGTTGTGGTGGAGGAGAGATTTTAGGAAATTCTTTCTCTTGCCTGCAGCGGACTGATGGCAATATCTAGTCACCTTCCTGGAAATTAAGCACTGCTTGATAATGATATATTATACTGTTTCTGTATATTGTGACGTATGGGGAATTTATTTATGCAAAGGTGTAAAGTTTGACAATCTGACGTGGCTTGAAAAAGATATCTGGATCACTAATGTTAATGCCTTGACTAAAGTTTTGCACAACCCTTAAAAAAATTAACAGAAGGTTTCCATAAAAGTTAATTATTGAGACCTTAACAAACTGAATCTACTATAAGGTTACATCCTACAACATCTGTGTTAATTAGCACAACTATTGATTTTATATTGAACAGACATCTAAGCACAACTGTTTTACCTCTTATTCCTGGCTGGCTAATTTGCAGGTAAAACTCCACTTAAGTGGTTGATCTATCCATTTAATCTGTTACTCTATATCCATTAACCTCAGTTTCTGCTGTTGCACAAACACGATTTCCTACAGATCACTGGCTCAAACAAGAAGCCTAAATGAAATACCTCAAATTAAGTTTAGATTGATTTACATCTGAAGCCAATGAACCGATAACAGTTCTGGAGTGCAAGGCTATGTACAAAGTAAACACTGCAGCCATAATAAAAGATAAGACACAAATTGGCCAAGTCTTCATGACCTTTTTTGTTACATATATAATTTTAATCTGTTTGAGAAAATAAAATATTTGAATTTGTGATGATAACATGACACATCATTATAAAAACACACACACACACACACAAACACACACACAGTGTCTTTTTATATATATATATAGATATATATATTATATATATAGATATATCTACATATATCTATATATATATATAGATATATGTAAATAT